>NC_086323.1:63913475-64216332 GCF_036172605.1 Pelobates fuscus | reverse complement strand
TACTTTTTTTATTTATTTATTTATTTTATTATTATTATTATTTTTTTTTTTTTTTAACAGTGCTATTCACAGTGATACTTATCGAATGTATACGTGTGTGTATATATATATATATATATATATATATATATATAATTGTGCGGCGTTCTCTCATATCTACATGGAGGGATATTAGGATAAAAAGGGACTACCAAAATAGGGACTGTCCCTCCTAAATAGGGAGACCTGGGATGAATGATATTGTAATAGGGGCCATGAGGCTGTAAAGGTTAACTTTAGTAACTGCAAGAAGAAAAATCAAAGATTGAAGAAATGTGTAGTGCTGTCTTTGACTAACAAGCAGTATCCATTCCAGTCAATGAACGACTCCCGAGTAATTATCATAATGCGCACAGGTGAAACAAACACGATGTCTGGGATTTATTCATTTACCGTGGATTAGATCCGCAAATGTTGGCCATCATTATAATTTGAGCAGTATAGAGAGTTTTTTAATTATGCATTTTGTGTAATGCAGCCCTGAACAGTAGGGAATAAAATTAAAACTGTGGGTGAAATGGTAAACTTGGGTAGAGGCAGAAGTGAGCTGTAGTGTAATGTTAAAGGCTTTAGCGTCTTCCTGGAAATATAACAGTAATGTGTTCAATGACATTTAAGTAGAGAGCCCATTAGTGGATTCCCTTCAGCACGATAGCAGCACAAACTACACCATAAAAATAAATAGATATTTGTGGACAGAATTATTTAAGATAGATGCAGAGCAAGCTTGCTACCTGTGAGAATAACTCCCATCAATCTCAGGTAGCCTGGGATACCTAAATCGTAGGTACTGCACAAAGAAGGAAGCAAAGTGTGTTTCGTTCCAGCTCAGTCTCGGAGGATCTGGGCAGCCGACGGGGCCCGAGGACGGTATGAAAAATAGACACAAAGGGGGAGGCAGGGGATGAGGTGCTCAACGTCTAAGTAAAGGAAGACTCCTTGGGGAGATACAAATTGGAGATCAGCTATTTTATCCAAAGCCTGCCCTCACTTCTGGTAGCTCCGGTTAATGGAGAGAAATTAGAGTGAGATATGAAACCAGTGTGCACAAAAGAAAGATTGGGTTTCTAATCCGTCTCAGGATCTCCTAATCCCTCCGGGAATGAGGAGGTGAGGAGACAGAAGAGATTCTCCAATGGAACGCTCGTGGAACCGAGTGGTGGCCCCAACGAGGAGAGGAGAAGGGGACACGTGTAGGAAGTAGTGGGGGGTTGCAGGTTTAACAGGCAGCTAGAGAGAAGGAAATGTGTGCAGGAAGCCATACAGAGCGTTACACGTCGTGGAATGATAATGCGAAAGGAACGTATGTGGAAAGGAAGATTAATACGAATGGACTCACGGTTTGAGGCGAACCGCCGAAAGGCCTCCATGCGGATGAAAGACGCTCACGAAAACCGGCGGGCTGTGTACGAGCGTCGCGGCAGATTGACGTCAGAGGTCTGTGAAAACGGAAATGAAAGCGAATTTCCGAAATCGTCGCAGACAGGTGAGTAAGGGGATTTGCTGGGTTTAAATAGCCATAAAATCCCTCCCACAATTTCAGGCATATGCCTTCTATATATACTCCTGAGTGCTCTCTACTGGTATCGTATACAATTTGGTTGCAGACTCCCAGGACTCAATGCTCCCGGTCTTTTAATGCTCCATATACCTCAAACAACTGTTTAGGTGATATTTACCTTACATTGTTACAAATCTCTGTTGCTAATATCTCTCTCTGTTTTGGATACTGACCTTATTCTGCTCTTCATTTGAAATAACAATTTAGACCCCAAATTGCAACAGTATCTACAGAGATATTTTAGCTTGGGATCCTTCAAGAGGATACTCACTGCATGTGCATCCTAAATATATAGGTTTCTATATGTGATTACTGACTTTATTATTTCAAATTTTTTGTTCACATGTTTTAGTTTGTGTGTGTTTATTATTAACTACCATTAAAAGTTTTGTTTTCTGATCTTTCCTTATATTAGGACCGTGTATTTCCGCTTTTGTTTAAATTTCTAAATTGGGGTTAAACCCTTCACTGCCCTTCGTTTTCCTTGATACAATTCACTTCCAACATTTTCTGTAATTAGAAGTATAAGAGGGGTTCTAGGAGCAATGTGCCACCTCACATTTCTTTATCTGATATGTGCATTAAACTGATTAAACCGAAGTGGCTGTGGCTGCTTTCTCTGGCATAACAATGTGTGTGTGTATATAAAAAGATAAGTCCTGCACTCACTCCCATCACTCCTGGGTGGCAGCAATGACCACATTACACATCAGCACCAATACATACAGTAAAAACCAAAGAAAAAGTTACCTGCGCTCTCTCCTTAATCCCTATGTATATTTAGACAAATGGAGGTCATTTAATTGCTCCAATGGCCATTGGAGGGAATGCCCGCCTGCCAACGTCAAGGCAGACCCCCGTAGGCGGGTCCTACAGTGACCCTTCACCTTGCTTCCTTGAGCTTCTGGCAGATATATCTCTAATGAGACAGAGAGGGGTATTTTTTTATATACACCCCTATATACTTATTAACCAGCAGCATTGTAACATAGCTGTGTGTGACACCACTCCCAATATGCCTTGTCCCCTAACATAATGATAATGCAAAAAAACGTCCTATATAACATCCCACTCCACATGAGTGAGTGAGGGCGTCCAGTAGTCTCTGATGTGCTTCACCTGCCCTGAAAGAATATCGTAACCTCCCCTTTATAACCTACAGTTCCTTAACGTAATGTAAAATCCTACCACTCACATATCATGAGTCATCTCCTAGCCTAGCATGATAGAATGTCTTCCTGCATAGCATGCTAGGGGATAACTTCCACCCCTCCCTGCCCCTATTGTATTTTTGCCCGTAAAATCACATGGGTAGTTATCTGGAACCCCTTAATTAATTTCACTGGGAGCCCAGGGCATATTGTCTCTGTTTTTAGATTTTCTGTTTATAGAATAATGGTACAATTCTTATAGTAACTCAAGATTTTTAAACTTAAACTTGAAAGAAGATTGAATAGGAATAGATGGGGACAAAACTGAACTGCCAACAAATTACCTTCTGTAAGTGGTCAGATTAGTTTAGTGATTAACCTCCCTCAATGCAGGGCCGGACTGGCCATCGGGCAAACCGGGCAAATGCCCGGTGGGCCGCGATGGCCACGGGCCGAGGCCGGGGAGATCCAGCCGGTCTATGCAGGGCCGGTGCTATCTGAGCGCCGGCCCCGCTGTGTTGCATGAAGGGCCGGAGGGAAGTTCAAAGATCTCCCTCACCGGCCCACATGCTCTCAAATGCGGCCGCCGGCGGGGGGAGGGAAGGAAGGAGAGAGAGAGGCGGAGCTCTAACTTGCAGCCGTTGCCATAGCAACCAGCCGGGTCTCGCGAGAGTGAACTCTAGCCCCACAGGCTAGAGTTCACTTACCACGAGGACCACCAGGGATGGATGTCAAGCGCCCCCCCCTCACACACACTGCACCCTCACACACACTGCACCCTCACACACACTGCACCCTCACACACACTGCACCCTCACACACACTGCACCCTCACACACACACTGCACACACACACTGCACCCTCACACACACACTGCACCCTCACACACACACTGCACCCTCACACACACACTGCACCCTCACACACACTGCACCCTCACACACACACTGCACCCTCACACACACACTGCACCCTCACACACACACTGCACCCTCACACACACTGCACCCTCACACACACTGCACCCTCACACACACACTGCACCCTCACACACACACTGCACCCTCACACACACACACACACACTGCACACACACACACACACACTGCACCCTCACACACACACACACACACACTGCACCCTCACACACACACACACTGCACCCTCACACACACACACACTGCACCCTCACACACACACACACTGCACCCTCACACACACACACACACACACACTGCACCCTCACACACACACACACTGCACCCTCACACACACACACACTGCACCCTCACACACACACACTGCACCCTCACACACACACTCTGCACCCTCTCACACACACTGCACCCTCTCACACACACTGCACCCTCTCACACACACTGCACCCTCTCACACACACTGCACCCTCTCACACACACACTGCACCCTCACTCACACACACACTGCACCCTCACTCACACACACACTGCACCCTCACTCACACACACACTGCACCCTCACTCACACACACACTGCACCCTCACTCACACACACACTGCACCCTCACTCACACACACACTGCACCCTCACACACACACACACTGCACCCTCACACTGCACCCTCACACACACACTATACTCCTCACAAATGCACACTAGATCTCCTATACGCACTCCTTCACACACACTAGATCCCCCTACACACAGACGCTGCACCACCTACACACAAACTACATTTCTGACATACACACTCTGGATACCCTATGCACACACTAGATTCCATTTAAGCAAACACATAGTGTCTCCATAAATGGGATACCGTGAGTATCCCAATTATGGAAACCCCTGAGACAAGTTTCAAGCAAACACAACACAAGCATGTTATTAAATTTGCTTGCGCTGTGCAGAACAAATACAGGGCCCTTTTCTCATGCCCTGGAAGAGCATTGAACCAACATGCTCACTTTGAGATGGGGCGTGCTTGTCATTGGGGATGACAAAACACACTCTATCTGGCCCCGCCCCCTTTTCAGTGGGCCGCTGTGAATAAAAAATGCCCGGGCCGAATTTTTTCCCCAGTCCGGCCCTGCCTCAATGTGTATATAGTACACTTACACGTTCCTGGTTAGTAAGATTAATAAATAGAACATACTTCAGCTTTTAAATTTAATAATTAATTTTATGATTGTCAAATAGAGATTTTTTTTTTCTTTAAACACTTATTTTTTATTTATTTTTTATAGACCCTACCAATTTCCTCTTTTAAAAAAATGTGCTTGTTAGGTGTGACACTTTTAGATTCTGATTTATTTATAATTGTGATTCGAACTTGGGTAGGCTAGTATGTTTTTAGCCCTGTAATTTGGTAAGCCCTCCAAAAGATTAGAAGAATATCATGACAATGACATGATAAATTACATTGAGAAGTATAAATAGAGATGCTGTCTGCTTTTTGCCAGTCCACTTCTGGATAGTGTACAGAAGAATAAACCTTTTGAAATTGCTACATATAGACCCTAGAATAGTCAGTGAGAAAAAGAGTACCATTTTATGGGGGTGGATGGGCAATGGGTGAATGCTATATGAAGAGATTCGCCTTTAATGATTTATGTACATGAGTAACTTGACTGGTGTGTAAATGCATCTGGAGATGTTCTGCAAAACCTTAATGGTATCTCATTCCGTGAAACATGTTTTACAGATCTGTGGGAGGATTCTACATTTGTAGTCTAGAACACTGTTTTTTTAATTTTTTTATTTATTTAGCTTTTTTCATGAACTTATACTATTTTTTGTATGGTCTCTTTTTTCATGAACTTTTACTATGTTTTGTATGGTCTCTAACCCACATTGCTCGGCTCTGTTACAGCCATTCATTCATCCTGGGCTCGGGGTCTATAACACTTCTCCCCTCTGTTTTATCCTTATCTTTCTATGTTTGATGTATTTTCTCTCACTGTGCTTTCCCACCATTTTACCACTTTTACATTGCTTTCTGCACTTCTCTACCATTCGGTTGTACAGTTTTTTTTTTTTTTCAAATGTGTTTATTAAAGCTAGACCAACAATATCATACAAGTGAATTTATCAATTACAATCTAGAGCAGTGTTCCCCAACACAGTTCTCATGGACCACCAGTCCAGGTCTTGTCAGTATCTCCATTGGAATAAAACAGGGATATACATAAATCCTGGACTGTTGGTGTTCCATGAGGACTGGGTTGGGGAACACTGATCTAGAGAGTAGTTGGGATTTAAGATCACTGGCTAGGGACACCTCTAGTGACCATTACTTACACTTCACACACGTTCATCATCCTTACACTCTTTATGGAGATGTGGAACTTTTCCCAAAGAGATGCATTGATTCATCTCTGAGGAGATGCTGACTGGCCAGGATGGAGTTTGTCTCCACCCCCATGCTGCCTCCTTGGCTGAGATCATTGGATTGGCTCTGATCATCCATTTTGATGTCCGCCAAGTAGGTGAATTGGAGCGGAGCCAGTGCCAGCAGACCCAATAAATAAAAATGGAATAAAGGTAATTAAAAATGCTCTAAGGGGGGACCAACCACCTAAATAGTTGACCACTATAAGGTCAGGAATAAACGTTTGTGGTCCTGACCCTATAGTGTTTCTTTAAGTTTGCATTTTGTTTTTGGCAAAAGGCTGGCTCACATGACGGATATAAGTTCAGTCTGATATAAGGATTTAGCAGTACTTGTGGTGTATCTCTCTGTGTAAGTTGGCTTTCCCTGCTCCGCTACAGATAAGGTAGAACCAGTAATATATTTAATTACTAATAGGTTGGTTGATCTTACATATTCTAAATATTTTTATTTGTACATTTTATGAGAAGCACTATGGCCTCTCAATTTTGTTAAGAGCGCTTAATCATTTTCTTATAAGCAGAAACTTCTTAGTAGAAAAGGATGTGTTTATGCCAGTGGAAGAGGGGAATATGCACAAAAGATGATCCCCAATATTCAAAATCAACTTTTTGTAGTCAACTGCATTTGCCTACAATCCTATAGATCCACGTGAATTATTGTATTTTAAAGATGACCTACTTGAATGAACATTTGCCAGAACTATTGACAAGTTGACACATGCTGTTAGAGTCCCTAAACTTAACAGAAGATGTTTCAGAGGAGAAGGAATTCTGATTATTCTAGTCTTCCCTATTCCCATTCATAGAACTATCAGAGACATTATTTTTTGTGAGTGACGAAGACTAGAAAAGAGGCCACCTTGTCAATCACATATTCGGAGGAGGAATCAATCCAGTGGACACTTCAACTTAAGGTTGATGTTGCAGTAATACTTATAGCTGTTAAAGATGCCTGGTGCATGAACAGTTCCACATATTTGCTTTCTTAGATGCATATTAAAGGATCACTACAGCATTGGGAATACAAACCTGTAAGTCCAGACGTTGTGACTGTCCAATCAGAGACTTCCCAATGCAACTCAATGAGAAGTCTTTGCAAGACAGTTGCTCTGTGCCTACTGGGTTTAACTCCACTGTGCTAAACAACCAGGATAGTCAATGGGTAGAGTTGAGCGGACACCTGGATGTTCGGGTTCGCTCATGGCTGGGGGACAGGGGGAGGACAATAGGTCCCCCTCCCTTATTGATATTTAGGGCCCCCACCCACCGCTCAGGGGTGAGGGCCAGGGGGGGGGGCAAAAAGGTAAAAGCCCCCTACACTCGCGGGTGGGGGCTCAGGAGGGGGGAAAGTTTTTTTTTTTTTAAATGTTTTTTTTGTTTTTTAACAGCCACAGGCTGCTCACTGTTTAATAAACATGCCCCTACTCGCGGTAAAGCTAGTAGGGGCATCATTTACTAATACTAAGTAACCAGCTTATATAGAGGCTGGGTCACATGCTGCACTGGCCAAGCACAGCCATGCCATTAGTAGGCATGGCTGTGATGGCTTTTAGGGCACACGAGTCAATCATTTGTTGATTGGCTGCCCTGCAGCTTTTCAAAACGCGTCCTTAAATTGCCGAACATCGAACCCGAACATATACTGAAATGTTCGGGTCCGGAATCCAAAAATCGTAATGTTCGGTACGAACCCGAACTGTTCGCTCAACTCTATCAACGGGGTGTAAAAAACTCAATTTATAAAAGTACCATTTTCCATTCAAATCTGTACTTTTTGTAACATAATAGAAAAATGGCACTCTTCACCCACAAATCGAAGCAGCACCCTAAAGAGAGCACTGTAACCACTTCAACTGATTCAGATAGTTAAGATGCTTGGAGTCTACTGTTCCAGGTTCCACATCACTTCATAATGGTTTATTTTGAGTTTAATAGTGATTAGTGATGTCGCGAACACAAAATTTTCGGTTCGCGAACGGCGGATGGGAACTTCCGCAAATGTTCACGAACGGGTGAACCGCGCGAACCGCCATAGACTTCAATGGGCAGGCGAATTTTAAAACACACAGGGACTCTTTCTGGCCACAATAGTGATGGAACAGTTGTTTCAAGGGGACTAACACCTGGACTGTGGCATGCCGGAGGGGGATCCATGGCAAAACTCCCATGGAAAATTACATAGTTGATGCAGAGTCTGGTTTTAATCCATAAAGGGCATAAATCACCTAACATTCCTAAATTGTTTGGAATAACGTGCTTTAAAACATCAGGTATGATGTTGTATCGATCAGGTAGTGTAAGGGTTACGCCCGCTTCACAGTGATAGACCAAACTCCCCGTTTAACGCACCGCAAACAGTCCATTTGTGTGCATAGTGTGTGCAGTGTGTGTATAGTGAGTGCAGTGTGTGTATAGTGAGTGCAGTGTGTGTATAGTGAGTGCAGTGTGTGTATAGTGAGTGCAGTGTGTGTGTGTAGTGTAGTGTAGAGTGTATGCAGTGTGTGTCCCCAAGCCCCTAGTCACACAACCAAATAAAAAAGCCCCTACCTACCCCCCTCACCCTAAAAAATAGTGAGTGGGGAATACAATTACTACCCTGTAAAGTAAAATTCAACTTACTATTCAACGTCTTCTTTTTTCTAAAATCTTCATTTTTCAGCCCCAAAAAGGTCCAAATAAAAAGCCATCATACCCGTCGAACTTAAAAATAAAATAAAATAAACCCGAGCGCAAAAAAAATTAATCCATCTTCACCCATGGAGGGCTCCGTGTCAGTGTTTATCAGGGATCCTTAGGATAGGTGTCAATCCATATCTGCCAAGTGACCCTATGTAGGGGGAACAGTCCCTATTCTGCTCTGTGTCAGTGTCTGGAGGGAGTATCTGCAGTAACACAGGGTGTCTGGAGGGAGTATCTGCAGTAACACATGGTGTCTGGAGGGAGTATCTGCAGTAACACATGGTGTCTGGAGGGAGTATCTGCAGTAACACATGGTGTCTGGAGGGAGTATCTGCAGTAACACATGGTGTCTGGAGGGAGTATCTGCAGTAACACATGGTGTCTGGAGGGAGTATCTGCAGTAACACATGGTGTCTGGAGGGAGTATCTGCAGTAACACAGGGTGTCTGGAGGGAGTATCTGCAGTAACACATGGTGTCTGGAGGGAGTATCTGCAGTAACACATGGTGTCTGGAGGGAGTATCTGCAGTAACACAGGGTGTCTGGTGGGAGTATCTGCAGTAACACAGGGTGTCTGGTGGGAGTATCTGCAGTAACACAGGGTGTCTGGTGGGAGTATCTGCAGTAACACAGGGTGTCTGGGGGGAGTATCTGCAGTAACACAGGGTGTCTGGGGGGAGTATCTGCAGTAACACAGGGTGTCTGGTGGGAGTATCTGCAGTAACACAGGGTGTCTGGTGGGAGTATCTGCAGTAACACAGGGTGTCTGGGGGGAGTATCTGCAGTAACACAGGGTGTCTGGGGGGAGTATCTGCAGTAACACAGGGTGTCTGGGGGGAGTATCTGCAGTAACACAGGGTGTCTGGGGGGAGTATCTGCAGTAACACAGGGTGTCTGGGGGGAGTATCTGCAGTAACACAGGGTGTCTGGGGGGAGTATCTGCAGTAACACAGGGTGTCTGGGGGGAGTATCTGCAGTAACACAGGGTGTCTGGGGGGAGTATCTGCAGTAACACGGGGTGTCTGGGGGGAGTATCTGCAGTAACACGGGGTGTCTGGGGGGAGTATCTGCAGTAACACGGGGTGTCTGGGGGGAGTATCTGCAGTAACACGGGGTGTCTGGCGGGAGTATCTGCAGTAACACGGGGTGCCTGGCGGGAGTATCTGCAGTAACACGGGGTGCCTGGCGGGAGTATCTGCAGTAACACGGGGTGCCTGGCGGGAGTATCTGCAGTAACACGGGGTGGCTGGCGGGAGTATCTGCAGTAACACGGGGTGGCTGGCGGGAGTATCTGCAGTAACACGGGGTGTCTGGCGGGAGTATCTGCTTTAAACATTTATATGCACAAAAATTTTTTTTTTTAAAAAAAAATGGTTACAGCTTCTGAATTAATCTAAAATGGATGCTGTCCAGTAGGTGGGAGGGTCGGCTAGAGAGGGTGTGCTGCTGATTGGCTGTAATGTGTCTGCTGACTGTGAGGTACAGGGTCAAAGTTTATTCAATGATGACGAATAGGGGGCGGACCGAACATCGCATGTGTTCGCCCGCGGTGGCGGACGCGAACATGCCATGTTCGCCGAGAACTATTCGCCAGCGAACAGTTCGGTACATCACTAATAGTGATTCTTGGTTGCTGTAAGCCTGAAGCCTGGCCTTACGTGACCATATGGGTGAAGAGAAGCTATGTGCAGTAACATGCTATACCAGGTGGACATTCTGCCGTACCAGATGGAATGTGCATTCACAGATTAGGAACTGGTGTGGCACCAGGCAGGAGCAAATATTTTAGTAATTTGAGGCTCTGCTTCAGGCTACTGGGAACCAAGAATCTCGCTAAAAACTGAGTGAAAATGTGTGTGTGTGTGTGTGTGTCTAGAAAACAAAATTCAAAGTCATTCTGATGTTATATAATCTAAAGAGGGAATTATGGTAATTGTGAAATTGCAGATTTTGAAGGAGGAAAAAACTCTACTTGCATTTCAAACTTGTTTACCCAATTTCTGCACATATGGTTTTTCATTACAGTTAATGTTTAAATGATGGTGTCAAAACATAAAGTTTTTCTATTACCTCGTTGACGTCTTGCATACAAAGTCAATGGCTGAAGGTCAGCATCTGCTGAGCATAGAAATGTCGTAATCTTTATGGGTGAAACGGTTAGTAAGTGTAAAGATTAAATTGTGTACTGACCTCAACTTTTCATAGAGGGCTTCCAAGGTTTGTGAAACTTGGTATGTGTGCATATGCCTGCTCCCAAATTATGTATTCAGCATCACACAAGAACTGGCACCAAATGTAATATTGTGCTAGTTATTTGACTTGCAATTCTATGTAGATGAAACGATTAGTTCACTAAATAGGATTGATCTATTTCAGTTTGCGTACCATTGTCTTTACATTACACCTATCCTATCTTGCCATCTCTGATTATGTCTCATGTCAAAATCCAGACCACATGTTGACACACCACCATACTGACTCAAAGAACACCAACATCCAGGAGACTGCATCGTTTGTAGGTACTTTGCTTATCTCCATACTGAAACTATCCAGCAAAATGTGTGCACATAACATTGCCAAACTAGGAGTCTGTATACATCCGTGTTAAGTTAGAAGGCAAATTTCAATTTGGTTTTAGTCAGTCTTTTGACTAAAAAGCTGTTTAGTTGTATTTTGGTCAACTGAATTGCTTTATTTTTAGTCAACCAGGAGTAGTCCCAGAAGATTGGAAGTTAGCGAATGTTGTGCCCATTCACAAGAAAGGTAGTAGGGAGTAGTCGGGCAACTATAGGCTAGTAAGTCTTACTTCAGTAGTGGGGAAAGTAATGGAATCCATGTTAAGGGATACAATTGTTGAACATCTAAAAACACATGGATTTCAAGATCAGAGACAAAATAATCTTATTGATTGGGTAACTGAAATAATAGATCAGGGTGGTGCAGTAGACCTTGATTACCTAGATTTCAGTAAGACTTTTGACACTGTCGCACATAGATGGCTTATCAATAAACTGCAATCTTTAAGTTTGGATTCCAAAATTGTTTAATGGGTAAGGCAGTGGCGGAGTGACATGCAACAGAGGGTTGTAGTCAATGGAGTATATTCAAAGCATGGGCTTGTCACCAGTGGGTACCTCAGGGATCTGTACTTGGACCCATTCTCTTTAATATTTTTATTAGTAATATTGCAGAAGGTCTTGATGGTAAGGTATGTCTTTCTGCTGATGATACAAAGATATGTAACAGAGTTGATGTTCTAGGAGGGATAAGCTAAATGGCAAATGATTTAGGTAAACTAGAAAAATGGTCAGAGTTGTGGCAGCTGACATTTAATGTGGATAAGTGCAAGATAATGCATCTGGGATGTAAAAACCCATGGGCAGAGTACAGAATATTATTTATATATATATATATATATATATATATATATATATATATATATATATATATATATATATATAATTTGATACAGTCCGAACCTTAACATCTGAGGAAAGGGATTTAGGAGTTATTATTTCTGATGACTTAAAAGTAGGCAGACAAAGGAATAGAGCAGCAGGAAATGCTAGCAGAATGCTTGGTTGTATAGGGAGAGGTATTAGCAGTAGAAAGCAAGAAGTGCTCATGCCATTGTACAGAACACTGGTTAGACCTCACTTGGAGAATTGTACGCAGTACTGGAGACCGTATGTCCAGAAGGATATTGATACCTTAGAGAGAGTTCAGAGAAGGGCTACTAGACTGGTTCATGGATTGCAGGATAAAACTTACAAGGAAAGGTTAAAGGAACTTAACATGTATAGCTTGGAGAAAAGACGGGACAGGGAGGATATGATAGAAACATTTAAATACATAAAGGGAATCAACACAGTAAAGGAGGAGACTATATATTTAAAAGAAGAAAAACTACCACAACAAGAGGACATAGTCTTAAATTAGAGGGCAAAGGCTTAAAAATATCAGGTAGTATTACTTTACTGAGAGGGTAGTGGATGCATGGAATAACCTCTACCACTTCAGCTGGAAGGCTAACATAGTAAAGGAGTTTAAGCATGCGTGGGATCAGGGCCGGCCTTAGGCAAATAGGCGCCCTGTGCGGAAAGTCTTCATGGCGCCCCCCCACCACCCACCAAGTTGCCTGAATACAGTAACACACACAGGCACCAGGGACGTGTATATCGTGAGGCAAACAAGGCATCTGCCTTAGGTGGCACTTTGCAGGGGGTGGCAAAAAAAGCCGCCCCCAAACCCCCAGATCCCTTGCTTGCCTCACGTCCTGAGGGGCTCAAGAGCTGGCCGGCTGGCCATGTTTGAGCCCCCCCCCTCCCCCCTCCCCCCCGAGGCTGGCAGCGGGCAGCGAAGGAGCATACTCACCTGAGCTCTTCCTGCTCAGCTCCCTCTGCGCCGCTTAATGAAGCCGGGATTCGGAATATGACGTCAGTCCGGCTCCTGGCATCACTAAGAGCCGCCTACTCAGTCTGTGCGCCCCCTGCCTGCCCGCCCAGCAGCCACACTGGACTGCAGGCAAGAAATCCACTCCAGCTCTCCCATGGAGGCTGGGTGGATTTAAAATAAAATTAAAAAAATATTAGTTTGTGAGTGTTAGTGGAAATGTCTGAGTGTGTATGTCTAAGTGAATGTGTGTGTGTGTGTCTGTAGGTGTCTGTAAGTGTGTGTGTGTGTGTCTGTGAGTGAATGTGTGTGTCAGTCAGTGAGTGTGTATGTGTCGGTCAGTGGGGGCGTGCGTCTTTCAGTGAGTGCATGCGTCTGTCAGTGAGAGTGTGCATCTGTCAGTGTGTGTGTGTATGTCATTGTTTGTCAGTGTATATGAGAGTGTGTGTCTGTCAGTGAGTGTGTGTCTGTCAGTGAGTGTGTGTCTGTCAGTGAGTGTGTCTGTCAGTGAGTGTGTGTCTGTCAGTGAGTGTGTGTCTGTCAGTGAGTGTGTCTGTCAGTGAGTGTGCGTCTGTCAGTGAGTGTGCGTCTGTCAGTCAAAGTGCGGCCTTGACAGGAAGGGGTGGGGGAAATTTAAACTTGGTTACAGGCATGTACACACACACACACACACACACACTCAGTTAAAGGCAGTCACACATACAGGCACACACAATGGCACAGCTACAGCGACACACACAATTAGAGTCACACACAGACAGTCACACACACACACAGCCAGTCACACACACAGACAGACAGTTATATACACACACAGGCAGTCACACACACACACACACAGGCAGTCACACACACACACAGGCAGTCACACACACACAGGCAGGCAATCACACACAGACAGTTACAGACAGACAGACAGTTACAGACAGACAGACAGTTACAGACAGACAGACAGTTACAGACAGGCAGACAGTTACAGACAGACAGACAGTTACAGACAGGCAGACAGTTACAGACAGGCAGACAGTTACAGACAGGCAGACAGTTACAGACAGGCAGACACACACACAGGCAGGCAGTCACACACACAGGCAGGCAGTCACACACACAGGCAGGCAGTCACACACACACACAGGCAGGCAGTCACACACACACACAGGCAGGCAGTCACACACACACACAGGAGGCAGTCACACACACACACAGGCAGGCAGTCACACACACACACAGGCAGGCAGTCACACACACACAGGCAGTCACACACACACAGACAGTCACACAGACAGACAGTCACACACACACACACAGACAGGTAGTCACACACAGACAGACAGTCACACACAGGCAGTCACACAGACAGACAGTCACACACACACACACAGGCAGTCACACACACAGACAGGCAGTAACACACACACACACAGACAGGCAGGCAGTCACACACACAGGCAGGCAGTCACACACACACACACAGACAGGCAGGCAGTCACACACACAGGCAGGCAGTCACACACACACACAGGCAGTCACACACACACACAGGCAGTCACACACACACACAGGCAGTCACACAGACAGACAGTCACACACACACAGGCAGTCACACAGACAGACAGTCACACACACAGACAGGCAGTCACACACACACAGACAGGTAGTCACACACAGACAGGCAGTCACACACACACACACAGACAGGTAGTCACACACAGACAGACAGTCACACACAGGCAGTCACACAGACAGACAGTCACACACACACACACACACAGGCAGTCACACACACAGACAGGCAGTAACACACACACACACAGACAGGCAGTCACACACACACAGTCACACAGCCACATGGGACATGTGGGGGGGCTATAGGGACACATGGGGGCTATAATGAGACACATGGGGCTGGGGAGGGGGCTACACATGGGGCTATAAGGACATATGAAGGGCTGGGAGGGGGTACAGGGACACATGGAGGGCTGGTGGGGGCTATAGGGACACATGAAGGGCTGGAGGGGGGGTATAGGAGCATATGAAGAGCTGGGAGGGGGGAATAGTGGGACACATAGAGGGCTGGAAAAGAGGGCAAACAGGCAAACAGTCACACTTACCTCTATCCAGTGGATGCAGCTGGCTGATGGGGAAGCAGGGACTCCTTCCCTCTTCCTGTGCAGCAGGGGCTTCGGGAGGTATTAGCCCCGCCTCTGCCTCACGATAAGCCCCGCCCCCGCAGCTCGGTAAGCCCCGCCCCCTCTGCCGCGATTTTTTTTTTTTTTTTTTTTTAAATAGACTCTGACACCGGCCATGTGCGGGCTGTGTCGGCTGTCAGGGCGCCCCCTGCTCCATGGCGCCCTGTGCGGCCGCACAGCTCGCACACCCCTAAGGCCGGCCCTGCGTGGGATAGGCCTAAGGCTATCCTAGCTATAAAATAAAGCCAGGGACTAATGAAAGTATTTAAAAAAATTGGGCAGACTAGATGGGTGAATGGTTATCTGCCGTCACATTCTATGTTTCTAAGATTGTTAGTCAACAAAATTAACACAGCTGTATATCAAAAGCAATTTTGATCTAGGATTGTGCAAGGAGTGCCATTGTGATGTTGGGTTATACTTCTTCTGTTTTGCTACAGTTCCTGCTTCTCTTTTCTGTTCCAGTCTTGTTTCCATTCACCTCATGTGATCCTTGTTTTTGTCTTGCCTGTTTTTGTTCTGTTCCTCAAAGATCAGAAACTGTTGTGAAATTCGTAACTGGACACTTTTTTATCCAGGGGTCTAAGGTAAAGGACTAAATAATGAGGAGAAAAAAAAAAATCAAAGAACCTGCTCCAGCACCACAATAGTTTTTGGAAAAAGCATTATACTTTTCATAATACAACATTTTACAAAATATGGTATTGTAAGTCAAAGATTGTATTAATGTGCTGTCAGTCCCACCCCTTCCCTATTAAGGGTTAATAAGTATGTAGGGGTTTAGAAAAATACATAAAATATATATTTGTTATATTTTTTTTCTACTGAATGATGTAGATCTGGATTTAGAACCCAACCCTGTGTTCACAATGGGTGATTTATAACTGACAAATGTATTCTAGTTTCATTGAAAGGTGCCATCTGGTGTACCTTAATTTAGATGTCCCTCTTAATCGGGGTCCTCACATTTGTTCTGTGTTCAAGAATATAATAGCTTGAGAGGGTGGAATTTTAGTTTAACTCCTTGATAAGCCATTTGATCCTTCTGTGTGATTTATTATATATATATATATATATATATATATATATATATATATATATATATATATATATATATATATTTATATTTTTTTTTAACATGGTGACTCAGCTATTCCAAATGCAATTTGGAAATTATTAGTTGTGTATTTCACAAAAGATTAAATATCTTCTTTTAGTATTAGTGACCTATATATAACTTATCACATTTTGGGGGGGATTTTTGTTTTTTTTAGCATTCTTTTTATAAAGGGAACAAAATTATTGTACCCACTGAATGAAATGTAATACATTTAAGGACCGCAAGAATGACATTTTTGCCTGTAATTGCTCTGCATGAATTGTTCAGTCCATTTATATAATATTGCAGAACTAGTTTGGGTAGGGTGAAGGGGTGTATGTATAGTTGATGTCGGGGGTGTGTGTGTGTTTTTTTTTTTTTGTTCAAAATAAATAACAAGGAAGTCCTGGGCTTTTCCCTTAAAGAAAAATGAAGGGCACCATAACTTCATCAATTTTATGGTGCTCTGAGTGTTCCTTTACAGTGTGTTGTGGTAGACACATGTGGTCATGCACATTTAAAGGAACACTATAGTCACCTAAATTACTTTAGCTAAATAAAGCAGTTTTAGTGTATAGATCATTCCCCTGCAATTTCACTGCTCAATTCACTGTCATTTAGCAGTTAAATCACGTTGTTTCTGTTTATGCAGCCCTAGCCACACCTCCCCTGGCTATGATTGACAGAGCCTGCATGAAAAAAAAACTGGTTTCACTTTCAAACAGATGTAATTTACCTTAAATAATTGTATCTCAATCTCTAAATTGAACTTTAATCACATACAGGAGGCTCTTGCAGGGTCTAGCAAGCTATTAACATAGCAGGGGATAAGAAAATCTTAATTAAACAGAACTTGCAATAAAGAAAGCCTAAATAGGGCTCTCTTTACAGGAAGTGTTTATGGAAGGCTGTGCAAGTCACATGCAGGGAGGTGTGACTAGGGTTCATAAACAAAGGGATTTAACTCATAAATGGCAGAGGATTGAGCAGTGAGGCTGCAGGGGCATGTTCTATACACCAAAACTGCTTCATTAAGCTGAAGTTGTTCAGGTGACTATAGTGTCCCTTTAATGAATATCACAAAAGGACTTTTTATGTTGATTATGAATAATTAGATTTATATGTGAGAACATTTTCTACACTTTAAACCACATCATAAATAATAGTTAACCATATGGATATATAGAATATATAGCTTTTATATTCTTAGAAAATGTTATGTTTGTGGTGCCAACGATCTTCTTTTTATTTTTCCCCAATAAATTAGGACAGCAAACACAAACTGAAGTGTTTACAGAAGAGCTACACCAAATTAATTCCTTGATGTACAAACCGTTTTAGTGATATCATTTAATATTTCAGTTTTATTGTAAATCTATAAGACTTGTGCAAAAATTCTTTCCAGACAGTCTGGACAAATCAAATGCCTTTTTAATCCATATCCGGGCGCATCAATATATCCCAGATTTACCTGTGGAGGAGTATTTGTGGTGTACTACCCCACAGCTAAATCTTGGATGTATCCATTCATCCATATATGAATGGATGAATGGAGTTTTTAGAGGGGCCTGCTTGCCCGCCTCCTGCCCTGTGACTATGGCCCCTGGATGTATTGCCCTTTAAAAGCACTATTTGGGCATATTGGATTTGAAAAGGCTTTCTGCCCCTTTAAACTCTACTGGAAAGGTTTTGCACTTTCAAAGTGGCACTTCGGAAACAGCCGAAGTATTCAAAGTGGCCGCCAATCAACATACGAACACGTGGCGGTGGCTATTTTGTTTAGTCGACCGCCGTTCAGCGGTGTTTGGTCGTCGAGTTCATGGAACTCAAATCGGACACTCGACGGCACGAACACCGCTGAACTTTACCTTCTCTGAACTTCAAATCTTCGACTAGTGTCGAACACTGTTTGACAATTCGAACGGCACTTTAACATTGACATTTGCACGAACGGTTGCCGGTCGTCTATTTGAACTGCATTTAATATGGAAAATAGACCGTCCGCACAGCCCAATTCTCTGGAACTGTTTTGGGCATGAAAATGTGCGGTCGGTCAAATGTGACTTTCATGGAACTTTTGAACCCCTGCTCTGATCTGGGTGATTTTTGGATATGTATTTTGGGGTTTGTATAAATGTATGTTATATCTGCCTGTGGATAATTGTTATTCCATTAGCTAGCTTAATTATATCACAGGCAGAGGGGAGGGCATGCTGACTGTATGTGGAAGTGTTTCAGTGTTAATTATTGTTTCTATTGGCTTTTATAACTTTGTCCTGTGTTCCACAAGGTCCATGTGGGTGGTAACCTTGTGGGGAAAAACTGTATAAAAGAAGCGGCTGTATCATTAAACCCTCAGTTCTACTTCACCCTCAATTTAGAGTCCTGTCTCTTATTGGGGGAATCTGTTACAAGGGATTGCTATGCTCTTCATACTCCCTTGCTATAATCACTAAGCTCTTTTAAGAGCTTGTTCCTGTTTCGCTATCTGGGTAAAGAGAGGTTCACCCACTGCAACCTGGACACCTTGTCGTAGGTCCAGGGTGGTTAGGAGACGGCTAGACTCCAACCAAGCTGCGGCTGTTCATGGGGTCTGTGGTGGTTATGGTCTCTGGTGGAGTGCTTGGAGCCCTCGGGAAGCGCTAGGAGCATCCTTCAACAGAGGTACCCAGTCAGGATGCCAGCTGATCCGTTACATCTAATATAGAGACTTTTTTTTTCTACCTATGATGAAAAACCGATACTCTTTTCTACTCACGGGAAATGCAACATTGGTGTTAAATCTGATGGATTAGCAAAAGATGCAACTTTTTGGTGGAGGGAGATGGACCTTTTGGACTTCTGGATCTGGCAACTTCATGAAGAATGGCATACCAGCACTGTTTTTAAAGCTCCAAAAAGTCACCTACTTCAGGATTAAAAAAGGAAAAAAAAAAACGAAACAAAATCTCAACCAGTAGCCATGTTTAAAGTAAGCATAATATAAAGTTTGGTTATGTCTACAAATGCTCACAGTTTAGGGAATAAGATCCATGAACGTGTGGCAATAATGGCAACTGATATTGTAGATTTAGTCGCTGTTATTGAGACATGGTATAATGAGAAACATGACTGGGACATAGCAATACCACAGTACTCCTTTTTATATAGAAAAGTCAGGGAAGGCAATAAAGGGGGAGGGGTGACCCTGTATGTGAAATATAGCCTCATAAAAGTTAGTGAGGCGAACATAGCCCGTTTGGGTTACGTTAGAATGTGGTAATCACACAGTAACCTGTGTAGGTGTGATTTATAGGCCCCCAGGACAAATTGAAGAGTTAGATAATCTACTAGTTGAGGAAATAGCTAAAATGACAATGAAGGGGGAAGTTATAATCATGGGTGACTTTAATCTTCCTTATGTGAACTAGAAAACCAAAATAGCTGATTGTGCCAGGAGCACACCTATTCTAAACTCCCTACTGGGATTGTCTCTAAAACAAGTCGTTAAGAAGCCAACTCGTAAAGAGGCCATACTAGATTTAGTGTTAACAAATAGAGATTTGGTATCTGATATCACTGTAGGTGAAAGTTTAGGATCCAGTGATCATCAGTCAGTGTGGTTTAATATAAGAACAGTGACTCACACCACACAATAACAAAAGTTTTAGACTTTAGGAAAACAGACTTTTCTAAAATTAGAATATGTGTAAAGGAGTCATTATCAGACTGGAGCAATTTAAATGGAGTCCAAGATAAATGGGATTATTTAAAAGTTGCACTGCTGAAAACAACAGGACATTGCATTAGTCTTGTCAGTAAAAGCAAAGAATTTAAGAAACCACTGTGGTACTGCGCAGATATGGCCAAAATAGTAAAGAAAGTTAGCAGTTAGTAATTGTAAAAAAACTCCAGAGTGAGGAAGACAGAATGATCTATAAGATTAGGCAGAAAGAGGCTAAGCAAGTTATAAGAGGTTTCATATCAAACACACACGAGAAAATGGCACAGTCAGTAACAAAAAAAAGGGACAAAACATTTTTTAGATACATAAACGAGAAAAGGAAAGTAAAACGAGGATTAGTTAGATTAAAAACAAAAGAAGGAAGGTATGTAGATGAGGATAAAGGTCTAGCTGACTGTCTCAATGAATATTTTTGTTCAGTATTTACAGATGAAAATGAAGGAAAGGTGCCTCCGTTATGAAAAAGGACAAATTATTAATTTGTTACATGTGAGTTTACAGAGGAAGAGGTTCTATTTCAACTGTCAAAAGTAAAGACAAATAAGTCAATGGGACCTGATGGAATACACCCAAAGTTATTAAAAGAGCTTAGTGGTGTACTAGCAAAACCATTAACAGATTTATTTAGCCAATCATTGTTAACAGGAGTAGTCCCAGAAGATTGGAAGATAGCGAATGTTGTGCCCATTCACAAGAAAGGTAATAGGGAGGAGTCGGGCAACAATAGGTCAGTAAGCCTTACTTCCGTAGTGGGGAAAGTAATGCATTCCATGTTAAAGGATAGGATTGTTGAACATTTAAAAACACATGAATTTCAAGATCAGAGACCACATGGGTTTACTTCAGGGAGATCATACCAAACTAATCTTATTGATTTTTATTGATTGTGTAACTAAAATAATAGATCAGGGTGGTGCAGTAGACATTGCTTACCTAGATTCCAGTAAGGCTTTTGCACATAGAAGGCTTATCAATACACTGCAATCTTTAAGTTTTGGTTCCAATATTGTTGAATGGGTAAGGCAGTGCCTGAGTGGCAGGCAACAGAGGGTTGTAGTATATTCGAAGCATGGGTTTGTCACCAGTGGAGTACCTCAGGGATCTGTACTTGGACCCATTCTCTGTAATATTTGTATTCGTGATATTGCAGAAGGTCTTGATGGTAAGCTGTCTTTTTACTGATGATACTAAGATATGTAATAGGATTGATGTTCCAGGAGGGATAAGCCAAATGTCAAATGATTTAGGTAAACTAGAAACATGGTCAGAGTTGTGGCAGCTGACATTTAACATGGATAAGTGCAAGACAATGCATATTGGACGTAAAAATTCAAGGGCAGAGTACAGATTATTTGAGGAAAGGGATTTAGGGGTGATTATTTCTGATGACTTAAAGGTAGGCAGACAATGTAATAGAGCAGCAGGAAATGCTAGCAGAATGCTTGGTTGTATAGGGAGAGGTATTGGCAGTAGGCAGAGGGAAGTTCTCATGCCATTGTACAGAACACTAGTGAGACCTCACTTGGAGTATTGTACGCAATACTGGAGACCATATCTCCAGAAGGATATTGATACCTTAGAGAGAGAGTTCAGAGAAGGGCTACGAAACTGGTTCATGGATTGCAGGATAAAACTTACAAGGAAAGGTTAAAGGAACTTAACATGTATAGCTTGGAGGAAAGATGGGACAGGGGGGATATGATAGAAATATTTAAATACATAAAGGGAATCCACACCGTAAAGGAGGAGACTATATTTAAAAGAAGAAAAACTACCACAACAAGAGGACATAGTCTTAAATTAGATGGGCAAAGGTTTAAAAATAATTTCAGGAAGTATTACTTTACTGAGAGGGTAGTTGATGCATGGAATAGCCTTCCAGCTGAAGTGGTAGAGGTTAACATAGTGAAGGAGTTTAAGCATAAAAGGCTATCCTAGATATACGATAAGGCTAGGGACTAATGAACGTATTTAGAAAACTGGGCAGACTAGATGAGCCATGTGGTTCTTATCTGCCGTCACATTCTATGTTTCTATGGAACTCAAGATGGTATGGCCTGTAAATGATCACACACAGTCTCTATTCCTTCATTGGAATTTATACCATTCAAAATCACCTAAACATGTTGTGTTTTTTTTTTTAGTTTTTTTTTGCAATCAGTTTCAGATAAGGCAAAACCAGGGCAAACATTGGGGGAAAAAATGTATTTCCCCTCTTGTCTGTATGATTTCCCTATGCTAGGTGTCAGGTGCTGGTGAAAGGAAGCTTGATCATTTTAATGAAAAGGTGTGAATTTTAGTACCAGTTAGATTGTAACTCCCGTATTTTTATTAAACCTAAGAATTTTGGAATGTTGTGTTCATCGTTAAGGGAATATGGTGACCTGACCCCTTCTGGCAGCTATGATCGTGGAGATCATCAGGTAAGTATATCTTTCATTATGTGTATATTTTCTGGCAATTTCACTAACAGATAAATTGGATTTAAATGTATTGCTTACCTATATGAATCTAACAGAGTTGGTTATGTCCAATTTAAAACAAGGTTCCTGTGCCAACAGCACCTTAAATTCTCTGAGTTATTATTCACTGTATTGAAGCATATTTTTCTATGCCATTCATAATATAAACTGTATCTCTTTTGGTGGTCATTCCATGTCCAATTACCATGTAATCTGGAGTCACAGCATCTCTTCGCCACATTCATCCACCTCGGAGTTCCCACTAAAGTGGCAACAGCATTGTGACTTAAGGAATATATGATTGGCAAGATCCCATCCATCATTGGCTATAACTGTTAAAGTGTTTGCATAGACTGTATCAAGACTGCAGGATTTAGCTGGCTGATTTCATATTGTACACTAAAACTTGATATATTGCTTTTTTCTGCATTGCAATCTGGTCCCTGAAAACAATCTATCAGCATGAATTGTCCTGCTTATGTTGCATTGACTAGTCTAGAACTCCTTGCTGTCATTAAATAAGTTGAACATGTCACTTTAGAACAGTGGTCCCCAGAGGCGTAACTAGAAACCCCCCGGCCCTAGTGCGAAAATTGCTTTGGGGCCCCCCATACGTCCCTGCCCCCCCCCCCCCACACACACACATGCAGACACACACACATACATACACATGCAGTAACACACACACACACACACACTCCCAGACATATACTCACAAACACACACTAATTATTTATATTTTTTAAAATGTCCACCCAGCCTCCCTACCTGGAGAGCTTACGTGGATCTGTCCCTGGGGCCCAGTGGGCTTTAGTGAGGCGGGCGGCTGTGTTCCCGGCAGAGGAGGCGAGGGAGCTGTGTTCTCCCTACTCTGCTCTCTCGCGAAGCACGGGCAGTCTAATGATGACAGGAGCTGGAATATGGTGTCTTTTTACTATTTATCATTAAACCCTTAGTTCCATTCCCAATTAAGGTTGCCACATCTATTCTGGGGTGTTAAACATTACATGCATTAAATAGTAGGATGCCCATAGATGTGGTAGTACTAATTAGGTTCTAATTTATTAAACTCCCCTGGGAATGTGCATTTCGAAGAACCAACCAATCTTTACGAGGTTGGAGTTGGGGGTCAAAACATTTTGGTTCACCTGAAACTGGCTGGCAGACACTGTTGCGAAAGGGACCTCGCCACTGGGTTTTGGAGAGGCCTGCTTGCCAGCCTCTTGCCCTGTGACTATGGCCCTGGGGTGTATTGCCATTTAAAAAGCCTATTTGGACTTTTGGATTTTGAAACACTTTTTCTGCCCCTTTGATTCCATGGGAGAATGTGCCTCTTTCCCTCCCTCTTTTTCCTGTCCCATTGTTCTCCTGCAGGGCATTGTCCCAGGGACACTGCCAGACCAGTTGAAACTGGCTGCTTTGTCCCTCCTCAATCTCTCATCAGCCCTTGCCATTGTTTAACCCCATGGCGATCCAACTGTATTCGTGAGATCTGAGCACTTTTCGGACATATTGAGTGCTCAGATCCAAGCTATCTGGAGATATGTTGCACATATAGGTTAAACATTCTATTATATGAGTTATGTATTTTTATGTAGTTTTTTTTTTTTTAACAGGTTTTGGACTTAGAGATATTTTCTGTACCTGGAGATCATTGGCTTACCAGACCCACTTAAGCCAATTATCTCCAGGATAGAGAAGAAGATGCACAGCCTAAATCTGTGGAACTGTTTTGGGCATGAAAGCCATGCTTGCAGTCGGTCAAATGTGACATCCATAACACTTTTGAACCCCTGCTCTGATCTGGGTGAACAACATATCCAAAAATCACCCAGATCAGGGCTATCCAGGGATGTATTTATGGGGGTATGTTATTGTTTTGGGGTGTTTCTGTGTTTTGGGTAAAACTGTATATTTTCTGCCTGTGATAATTACGTTAGCCCATTGTGTTCAGTAATTATATCACAGGCAGAGGGGAAGGTTTGTGTGCCTTAGCTGGGAGTGTCTGACTGTAGTGTTGATTTGGATCAAACAAACTATTTGTCTACTCCTTTTTTAAATTGATTAATTGCGTGCACGCTTTCCTAGAAGTAATTCACACCGGAGACAAAGTTTATGATTAGTGAAAAACCTGAGGAATGGTTTATTCCAAGGAGTGGGAGCCCCTTTTAAAGCAGAAATACGTCATGTACAGAGTCACAGTTAACATAGTATACATTCAACAATTGGTTACCAGACTAAGGGGTCTTGTCTAAACCCACCCTACAGGATGTAATGTCATCATTACAGAGCACTCCCACCCACATTCCAGCTCCATCTTGGTTACACGATGGGAGAGGGAGTGAGTAGTTACTGAACAAAGAAGGGGCTGAAGGGGAAACAGTTACTTTAACAGCGATTCTCCATTTTGTTACATGTGGCAGAGAGCTGTTAGTTGCACAAAGGAAGTGGGGGAGAAGTTAGTAAAGGAAGCTTTTCCTTTAACACAGGAATTTGTTGCACGAGGCTTGCTCGATGGGAAGGGGGGGAGGGTAGGAGGATGGGAGGAATTTACAGATGAGTTTGGGATATTTGCCTGTTCTCATAGTGTTTTAATAGTTGTGACAGTTGCATTAAGACTAAGGCAAACAAGAAAACAATACATCACAGCAGAAGTCATCCTCTAATTCTTCGACCATGTGACGGCACCTCAGCTTCCGGATGTGAGGGCTGCAGGGTAAGGAGTACTTCTGATTCTGTTTGGCTTCACAAGACCTCTTTTGTGGTCTTCTGCTTTCCATCATTGGCAGGTGGTCAGGCATTATAATGGCCATCAAAACACCTACTATGTTCACTCGGTAAAGATACACAGGCATGGACTTGTAGTTATACTCCTGTCCCTGTGATTGCTTGGTCACACCCTAATGACTGGGTATTATGATTTAACCAGATTTTAAAAAGGTTCTCAGGAACAGGGGTAACTTGCCACGAGTCTGCCGCTGGTTTGACCCTAAAGTGATGTAGTCTTCTTTCCCTGTAGCCCCTAAAATAGTGACAGTCTTTCCATAGAATGGGGCCATTAATTTTGTCACCACTGAATATTCAGCACCTGTGTAATCCATGAAAACGCCTTTCTTTACCCCTAACGTTCTTAGCCAAGTGGGATGGACCCAGTCTGTTTCAATAGTCTTCCAGAATTGTATCAGCCAGACCCATGAAATCCCTATCTCCTGGTCTCTGAGTCTGAGTAGAATATCTACCATCCTGAACCTCACCTTTATTCTGACCTTCATTCTCTTTATAATCTCCTTTACAGGGAGTGCAGAATTATTAGGCAAATGAGTATTTTGACCACATCATCCTCTTTATGCATGTTGTCTTACTCCAAGCTGTATAGGCTCGAAAGCCTACTACCAATTAAGCATATTAGGTGATGTGCATCTCTGTAATGAGAAGGGGTGTGGTCTAATGACATCAACACCCTATATCAGGTGTGCATAATTATTAGGCAACTTCCTTTCCTTTGGCAAAATGGGTCAAAAGAAGGACTTGACAGGCTCAGAAAAGTCAAAAATGGTGAGATATCTTGCAGAGGGATGCAGCACTCTTAAAATTGCAAAGCTTCTGAAGCGTGATCATCGAACAATCAAGCGTTTCATTCAAAATAGTCAACACGGTCGCAAGAAGCGTGTAGAGAAACCAAGGCGCAAAATAACTGCCCATGAACTGAGAAAAGTCAAGCGTGCAGCTGCCAAGATGCCACTTGCCACCAGTTTGGCCATATTTCAGAGCTGCAACATCACTGGAGTGAACAAAAGCACAAGGTGTGCAATACTCAGAGACATGGCCAAGGTAAGAAAGGCTGGAAGACGACCACCACTGAACAATACACACAAGCTGAAACATCAAGACTGGGCCAAGAAATATCTCAAGACTGATTTTTCTAAGGTTTTATGGACTGATGAAATGAGAGTGAGTCTTGATGGGCCAGATGGATGGATTGGTAAAGGGCAGAGAGCTCCAGTCCGACTCAGACGCCAGCAAGGTGGAGGTGGAGTACTGGTTTGGGCTGGTATCATCAAAGATGAGCTTGTGGGGCCTTTTCGGGTTGAGGATGGAGTCAAGCTCAACTCCCAGTCCTACTGCCAGTTTCTGGAAGACACCTTCTTCAAGCAGTGGTACAGGAAGAAGTCTGCATCCTTCAAGAAAAACATGATTTTCATGCAGGACAATGCTCCATCACACGCGTCCAAGTACTCCACAGCGTGGCTGGCAAGAAAGGGTATAAAAGAAGAAAATCTAATGACATGGCCTCCTTGTTCACCTGATCTGAACCCCATTGAGAACCTGTGGTCCATCATCAAATGTGAGATTTACAAGGAGGGAAAACAGTACACCTCTCTGAACAGTGTCTGGGAGGCTGTGGTTGCTGCTGCACGCAATGTTGATGGTGAACAGATCAAAACACTGACAGAATCCATGGATGTCAGGCTTTTGAGTGTCCTTGCAAAGAAAGGTGGCTATATTGGTCACTGATTTGTTTTTGTTATGTTTTTGAATGTCAGAAATGTATATTTGTGAATGTTGAGATGTTATATTGGTTTCACTGGTAAAAATAAATAATTGAAATGGGTATATATTTGTTTTTTGTTAAGTTGCCTAATAATTATGCACAGTAATAGTCACCTGCACACACATATATCCCCCTAAAATAGCTAAAACTAAAAACTACTTCCAAAAATATTCAGCTTTGATATTAATGAGTTTTTTGGGTTCATTGAGAACATGGTTGTTGTTCAATAATAAAATTAATCCTCAAAAATACAACTTGCCTTATAATTCTGCACTCCCTGTAGACATGTGCAATTCGTTTTAGTCCGAATATGAATTCGGAAGAATTTCGGGCAATTAGGACATTCGGGTACTTCCGAATGTCCGAATTTCTGAAGTGCCGAAGTTCCGAAGCACAGTATTGCCTAAGTACTAATATACTTACCGTATATACTCGAGTATAAGCCGACCCGAATATAAGCCGAGGCCCCTAATTTTACCCCAAAAAACTTGGAAAACTTATTGACTCGAGTAGAAGACTAGGGTGGGAAATGCAGCAGCTACTGGTAAATTTCTAAATAAAATTAGATCTTAAAAAATTATATTAATTGAATATTTATTTACAGTGTGTGTATATAATGAATGCAGTGTGTGTGTGTGTGTATGAATGCAGTGTGTGTGTGTGTGTGTGTGTGTGTGTGTTGCAGAGCCTTGGTGGGGGTGGGCAATTTTATTATTTTTTTAAATTATTTTAATTTTTTTTTTATTTTTTATTTTATTTAATTATTTTTAATAATTTTTTATTTTATTGTATTTAATTTTTTTTTCATCCCCCCTCCCTGCTTGATACATGGCAGGGAGGGGGGCTCTCACTCCCTGGTGGTCCAGTGGATGGGCACTGTGTAGGAAGGGGCTGGCAGAGCTGTTAATTACCTCTCCTGCAGCTCCTGTCAGCTCCCTCCTTCTCCGCGCCGGTCCGTGCAGCTCCCAGTGTAAGTCCCAGTGTAATTCTCGCGGCCGCACTATGACCACGCGGCTCTCGCGAGACTTACACTGAGAGCTGACAGAGGTGCTGAACGGACCGGCGCGGAGGAGAAGGGAGCAGACAGGAGCTGCAGGAGAGGTAAGTAAACGCTCTGCATCCCCCACAGCCCCCAGTCTGTATTATGGCAATGTAAATTGCCATAATACAGACATTGACTCGAGTATAAGCCGAGTTGGAGTTTTTCAGCACAAAAAATGCTTATACTCGAGTATATACGGTACCCAGTGAAAGAAGAAAAATGTTACATTGTATACAATTTTAAATGAAAAGTATGCAAACATAGCCAGGATTCACCTTTAAGCATTTGCAACACCTAATGTCCTCCCCCCTGGCCCCCACCCCTGAGCGGCGGGTGGGGGCCCTAAATTATAATAAGGGGGGGGACCCTAATATCCTCCCCCATGGCCCCCACCCATGAGCGGCGGGTGGGGGCCCTAAATTATAATAAGGTGGGGGACCTAATGTCCTCCCCCATGGCCCCCACCCGTGAGCGGCGGGTGGGGGCCCTAAATTATAATAAGGGGGGGACCTAATGTCCTCCCCCCTGGCCCCCACCCCTGAGCGGCGGGTGGGGGCCCTAAATTATAATAAGGGGGGGACCTAATGTCCTCCCCCCTGGCCCCCACCCCTGAGCGGCGGGTGGGGGCCCTAAATTATAATAAGGGGGGACCTAATGTCCTCCGCCCTGGCCCCCACCCCTGAGCGGCGGGTGGGAGCCCTAAATACTAATAAGGGGGGGACCTAATGTCCTCTCCCCTGGCCTCCACCCCTGAGCAGTGGGTGGGGGCCCTACAGTAAAATAAGGTGGGGGGACCTAATGTCCTCCCCCCCTGGCCCCCACCCCTGAGCTGCGGGTGGGGGCCCTAAATTATAATAAGAGGGGGACCTAATGTCCTCCCCCCTGGCCCCCACCCCTGAGCGGCGGGTGGGGGCCCTAAATTATAATAAGGGGGGACCTAATGTCCTCCGCCCTGGCCCCCACCCCTGAGCGGCGGGTGGGAGCCCTAAATACTAATAAGGGGGGGACCTAATGTCCTCTCCCCTGGCCTCCACCCCTGAGCAGTGGGTGGGGGCCCTACAGTAAAATAAGGTGGGGGGACCTAATGTCCTCCCCCCCTGGCCCCCACCCCTGAGCGGCGGGTGGGGGCCCTAAATATTAAAAAGGGGGGGACCTAAGGTCCTCCCCCCTGGGCCCCACCCCTGAGCGGCTGGTGGGGGCCCTAAATACTAATAAGGGGGGGAACCTAATGTCTTCCCCCCTGGCCCCCACCCCTGAGTGGTGGGTGGGGGCCCTAAATAGTAATAGGGGGGACTTAATTTCCTCCCCCTTGGCCCCCACCCCTGAGCAGTGGGTGGGGGCCCTACAGTAAAATAAGGGGGGGGACCTAATGTCCTCCCCCCTTGGCCCCTACCCCTGAGCAGCGGGTGGGGGCCCTAAATCCTAAAAAGGGGGGACCTAATGTCCTCCCCCCTGGCCCCCACCCCTGAGCGGTGGGTGGGGGCCCTATATACTAATAAACGGGGGGGACCTAATGTCCTCCCCCCTGGCTCCCACCCGTGAGCGGCAGGTGGGGGCCCTAAATACTAATAAGGGGGGGAACCTAATGTCCTCCCCCCTGGCCCCCACCCCTGAGCGGTGGGTGGGGGCCCTAAATAGTAATAGGGGGGACCTAATGTCCTCCCCCCTGGCCCCCACCCCTGAGCAGTGGGTGGGGGCCCTACAGTAAAATAAGGGGGGATAACCTATTGTCCTCCCCCCGGCCCCCACCCCTGAGCGGCGGGTGGGGGCCCTAAAAAAATGTTGTCGTCCCCCTAGGTGACTAGGGGTCCCCAAACCCCTAGTCACCCCCTCCCCCCAAAAAAGTGATCCCCCTACCTACACCCCTCACCCTACAAATAATGAGGGGGGACCTTTAACTAAGGGGGGACCTTTTAACTAAAAAAATTAAAATAACTTACCATTCGATGTTTTCTTTCTTCTAAGATCCTCTTTTTTCAGCCCTCCATGGGTGAAGAAGGATTATTTTTTTTTTATATATTTTTTTGCGCTCGTTTTTTTTTTTTGTTTAATTGCGTCGGTTATTATGTTTTTTATTTGCCCTTTTTTGGGGGCTGAAAAAAGAAGATCTTAGGGGGGGAGGGGGTGACTAGGGGTTTGGGGACCCCTAGTCACCTGGGGGGACATTTTTTTTAGGGCCCCCACCCGCCGCTCATGGGTGGGGGCCGGGGGGAGGACATTAGCTCCCCCCCTTATACCAATTTAGGGCCCTCACCCACCGCTCAGGGGTGGGGGCTGGGGGGAGGACAATAGGCCCCCCCATCGTTTTACTTTAGGGCCCCCACCTGCCGGGGGGGCCATTTTTTATTTTTTTTTAAACAGTGAGCAGCCACAGGCTGCACACTGTTTACTAGACATGCCCCTACTCGCGGTATAGTGAGTAGGGGCAAAATTTACTAATACTAAGTCATTTTTACTTAGTATTAGTAAATTTGTCTAAAAGACCAATTTAGGTCTTTCAGCCTTTTGGTAGATAACTCCCTAATACTGTGGGAATTAGGGAGTTATCTACTAAGCGGCTGCAATAGAAGTTCCGAATTGCGAAAATTCAGAGTTTTGGAATGCCGAACCGAACCGAAAATTTTCCCCATGCACATGCCTAATCTCCTTGTCCCCTTCTCTCATCTTGCCTATGACTTGCTTTATATCCCTTCTGTTGGCATTCATTCTTCCAATGTCCTTCCTCTCTACAATAGGCGCACTGGTTTCTACCTAACTGTGGCCTGACATTCCTCATCTCACCTCCCCATCCCCATCCTCCTTTTCTGCCCACTCCTGTAATTGCTACAGCTAACCTATCCACCTTCCTTTTCATCCTACATTCCTCTTCATGCTTTATTTCAACATCCTTGTTCATATATACTTTGTTTGCAACCTCCATGAACTGTGTAATAGACATCAACAAGCTGCAAACCCTTCCAGCTTTTGTAACTTTCTCCTAATACCGCCCTGGGCCTGGCTGACAAATGCTGTGTTGACCATGCTAGAGTTTTCGGGGGCTTCACGGTTAAAAGGGGTATATAATTGGTACGACTTGAGTAGTCTCTCAAAGAAAGCAATAGGGGATTTGTAAGCTTTTTGTAGAATTTCAGTAGTTTTGGACATATTAATGATCTTTTTCTCACCCACTTTCATGCCTGTAATAATAACTTGTTGATAGGCTTTTAAGTGTGTCATATTGGCACCATTTACAGTCCAGATAGGGTCTGTATTGGGGAAACGAGTAGTAGCCCAAGCCGCTATGTTTGCCTGATTTTGGGTAGGGGCATCTGTAACTGCTGGGATTGGAGGGTACCAGTTGCTATAAGCGTTAGAACGGGAATATAAACATTTTGTGGGGTCATTAGGTAGGTAGAGGAAGGCAGGTCTGACATATTGGTAGTCTGTCTAGTGAGTGGGATATCTTGAACAAGAAGCCTGTGCTGCAACCAAAAAAGACGTCCATTCAGGGTATGAAGAACCAGTGGGGGTAGGTACAGAAATGGGTATGGGCTGGTATCTGAGGTAGGTGAGTGGGTAGGCAGAGACAATGGGGTAGGGGAGGTGGAAACACCAGTTCTGGCTCGAGCGGAAGAGGAAAGGGGGTGGTTAGAGGAGATGAGATTCAGGGGGTAGTGTCCAAAATAGGTGGAGTAGGGGCCTTAGTGGACAAACTGGTTTGGGTAACCATGACGTGGCATTGCTCCTTGTGGCACAACTTAATCCATTTGGGCTGTTTTTTTGTGTGTGTGCGTACGTCTGTCCCCCGGCATACTGGTAATAAGTCTGAACCTGTTGTACTAACTCAGGATCAAGACTACCACAGGAGGGCCACTGGGTTACCAGAACAGGCCATTCTCTGCTACACATAGTAGTCAATCTTTTGGGGGACAGCATTACACCATAATGAATAGCATACCCCTTGGTAAAATTTCTTAACATATATGTTATTGGATCAACAATTTTAGAATCTGCAGCGCCCATTGTTGCAATAGTCTGGTTCGAAATAACACAATATTCAAGCAAAATTACAATTGGCATACAAAGCGCCTTATCCGTAACATGGCGCGGTTGACTGGCCAAAACAAACAAACAAACACACACACACACACACACCAACTCGTTTCACTATATTAATGACGTCTCACACATACAGAACAAAGTCAAAAACCCACCAAAAAGTTATACAATAGACCAGTGTCTTAACCACCCAATATTACTTCAAAACCCGTATTTCAGTCAGGCACTACTTAAAATTCAGTAGTCCGCTAAACAATATATACACCAGAATTTAGCCAGACATTAACTTCATAAATCAGGGTTTAGCTAAACAATATATACACCAGAGTTTAGCTAATCAATAACTCTAGAGACCAGGATCTAGCTGAACGAAATTTACATCAGAATTCAGCCAGACCAATAACTTTTTGGAAACCAGAATCTAACTAAACCTATTTACACCAGGATTTAGCTAGACATACGTTTCTAAACCAGACATAAGCTAAACGGCCTCTCTACAGACCAGACTTGAGCCGCCAGATAGAGCGTGATCAGGGCTCTCTTCTTTCCAGATGGAAAGGCAAGACACCAGTAATAACCAGATATATCAGAATTTCTTACCCCTAAGAGTTTCTTCTTTGGTTCCTGGACCCAGGATCAGAATTAATCAGCGGGACACCCCAATACCCACTGCGCAGAAGCTGATGGTCTCCTGGACGAAGAAGCCCAGTGGCGCCGAGACGAATGGAGGTCCACGCAGTATTAGTCCAGGGGTGTAGCCGTGGAGTGATAGGTGAAATATCACCGTCTCTGCAATGACTTCCCTGCCAATGCACCAGAAATGTTGCCAGAAAACACTGAAGAAGCCACACACAGTCTGGACGCAGGTCAATTCAGGAAGCAAAAACAGATTTATTGTAACTGGCCGGATCTCAGCTGACTCGTGTCCAAAGTCTGAGCACTGGAGTTTTGAATTACAGGCTTTTTATAGACTATACATCCCTCAACTGTATCCTTACACCAGTCTGTAAACTTTATACACAGGATTACCTTATATGGAAAGGCAATAAGGGACTAGGAGAGAATGGAATGTGGTTTCAGGTCTTGCATATGCTCTTTACGTTTGATTACTGTAACTTGACTACATGTAGCTTACAAACAGATTTGTGTACTTGTATATGCCACGTGAAGACTTTAGGCCTAGTAATGTTTGGGCCTAGCTGAGACCCAGTCACACCACCACATTATATTTCAGCCTCCTGTTTGTGATAATCGCAGTGACAGATCCGTATGTGTGTTTTTTTTCGCTTGTCACTGTTTAATTATTTGCAAAACCAGAATTGCTTGAATTGTGTAGAATTATTAGAATTGTTTGTTTTGTTTTACACTCTTACTCTGAATCATCTATTTCAGATTAATCTTCTTTTTACACTCCGTGATTACAGTAAAACACATGAGGCATTATTTCCACATTGTGTTGTGGGTTTCAGAGTGGACTGTTCTGCTTTATCAAACCCTTGAATTAAGATCAAGAGAATATTCAGCATTAACTTACAGTAAAGAAAGTCTAGAATGGATGTCCTTGTCATACAGGCAATGGTTTCACTTACACAGTTCCTGGCAGTACTCCTTAGTAACCATTGTATTCCTGCAATAATACAATATTTGTAAAAAGTAAAATATGAAAATAATGTTCTTCTGATTAATATAACCTTTCACAGTTTATTGCTAGTTCAGAAGAAAGAATGGAAAAAAAGGTCATTATTTAATTAATTGTTTCTCTCTCTAGTTTCTGATGGTTGATTTAACCTTGATTGCAAATGAATTAATTAACATAGTAATACATTTCTTTGTAATAAAATGTAGCATGCCATTGACTCTAGGATGTAAGTGTTAATATCTGCTCTTGCTTTATTTTGCAACAAATTGAATATTGTGACAGACCACGCGGTTACTTACGACTTGTACATGGCTCTCAACCATCGCCTCTCCCTAAAAGAACTATGATCACCCATATAGTCCACCCTCCACCCCATGCTTCCCAGTTAAGCACCCTATCAAGTGATCCTGGTGACGTCAGACCCCCAGAAGGGAGTCTCTGAGGCACAGCGCGCCTGACTGGGTGCAACCTACAAATCACCTGGAAGTAAAAATCAGATCCCAATCCAGTAAAACTTCCTCAAATTTGCACTTCGTCACAGGACCACTTAACAGGGCGTTATTTCAAGGGGTGACAGAGGAGGTGCTGCAGCATCCAACAGAACCAGAGACTTGAGGGAGATCAACATACAGATAAAACGTGCTATTGCTGAAAGTGACCCGGACTTTCCACCCAGCACTATCAATCTCTGTGCTGGATAAAAGGATGCTCGTGGCTCAGTCAAAACTTCACATCAGGAATATTTAGGCTAGGCACCTCAGATCCGAATGCTTTTGGATAGAGCGGGCACCAAGGGGAGAGGTTTCCAGGGGTGGCACTTGTTTAGGGATGCAGGCATGCAATTTAAACTATTATTTAGCACTGCTAATAAAATTATCTGGTCAGGTAGAGGCACCTAGGTGCCAGGTATTGTGAAATATTCATTGTTCTTCTGGGGACCCAGGTATAAAAGTGTGCAATTTACTTCAATAAAACTGTTCTTCACCCTTCACTAAGTCTCGGCTAGTGTTTGGGTGGGACAGCTATAATCACTAAAGGGGAAGGATAATCCTTGGTGGCGACACTTGGGTCCCCTGTGTGTAGAATGCCACAATTCTCATTTGAACTTATGTGATAAACGTATCTAGTACAAGGCTTGGTCTAGTTCTTCTGTTCAATTTCTTGAGCAAATTCCATTCATTTCTGCACATTGCAGCTTTTTTTTTATTCTTTTGCACATGGGTAGTGTGAGTTGAGGATAGTACGCCCCAGAGCCAATTCTTAATATTTGATTACACACAATTATTGCTATTGAGAGAACAACCAAACTAGAATGCTGCGAATGCTGAATCTGTATTGCAGATTGTTTTGTTGATAATTTATTGTTAAAGGAACACTATAGGGTCAGAAATACAAAGCCCCCTTTAAATAATATAAAACTCTCCATTTTGTTTCCAGAGCAGCACGGCTTTGTTGGTGCTGGCTCTGCCGCTTCAGAATTAATGATCTCAGCAAATCCAATGCTTTCCCATAGGGAAGCATTGAGTGGCTATCTCATGTGGCAAAATGCTGCGTTGCGCCAATCAGCATTGACTCAATGCATATCTATGGGGTAAGTTCAGAGCCTCCGTGCAAAGCTAAACATCAGTGCAGCATGTTGTGCAGCCCTGACTCGGGAAGCCCCTTTATTGGCCATTAGCGTGATGGCTACGAGGTGTCCCTAGGCAGTAATGTAAACCCTGCCCTTTTCCTTGAAAAAGCAGTGTTTACATTAAAATGCCAGCAAGGACATGCTATAGACATACATTAAGCTGCAGTTGTTGTTGTTCTTGTGACTATATAGTGTTTCTTTAAATATATATATCCACATTCTTTTTATTACAAGTAAAGGTTGTGTGCTAAAGAGTATTTTTATTTTTCAGGTGGAAATCAGAGACTTGGAAACAAGACAGCATTTGTGCTTTCTAGATAAGGTAGGTGTTAGAAAATGTCATAATTCATAAAACGTTCTGCTTCTAAGAATTATTTGAAAAGAATGTAGTCAAGCTCTTCCATTTAGACATATTTTTTATTTTTTATTTTTTTTTAAATATTAATGAAAACATCAGCTAGGGGAAAGGGAACAGCAGAAAAAGTGGAAATTGTCTCTCCATCCACAATAGTGTGTGTGTGTGTGTGTGTGTGTGTGTATTTGTGTATGTGTGTTTAAACAAAATAGGACATTGTAAAACATACATAAAAATATGATCATCAAACTGTATATAAGACATGGTTAACTCCTGAGAAACTGGTAGCCATGGGATCCACATGTGACCCAGAGTGCTGGAGATGTAAAAATGGAACTAGGGACACTGTTCCACATATGGTGGACATGCCCCTAAATACAGTCTTTCTGGAAAGAGACATTGGATTCTTAATACACTTACAGATGCCCAAATTGCTCTCTCCCCAGATGTCTTCCTACTACAGTTCAGACACTCTAATTTGCTGATATAAGAAGTCAGTAATACCACCTTTGATTAAAGTGGCTCGTAGTTTTGTTCCATGCTTCTGGAGGCAGAAGACTGGGTGAGTAGGACTGATGAGATAAGAACAAATGAAGAGTTTATCCTCTCAGCAGATAGAAAACATACCAGAAGACATGGTTTTAATTGCTCCAGTGGCTGTACTCAGGTGCTGCGGACCCGTGAGGTGAGAGGGAGCGGGAGCACACCGGCTCTGGTGCGTCCTCTTGAGTTGAAGCTAGGTCAACAACCATTAAATGAGAAGTCCGGAGGCATGGGTGGGGTAGTGGAGAGATGTTGGATAACTGTGTGATCAAACTGATTATCTCTCCTTGGTGATGCTCTGGCTCCCTGGGCAATTCTGTGGTGTGTGTGTGTGTGTGTGTGTGTGTGTGTGTGTGTATGAGAGAGGGTAGATCGGCTTCTTTTTCCTCCTTCTCCCCTTCTTTCCTGATCCTTATTACCCATTTCTCTGGGCCCCACACTAATCCTTTTCACTTCCTCTTCTCTTCTACCTATTGCTTGCAAACAAAGCACCTGTCCAAAGGCAAATGCCTCTCATTACATTAATATGTGATTTTTGAGGTGCTCCGGCACCAATGTTTAGTAAAAATTGTTTTACTGTTGATTATTCTGTGTACAATTTTTTTCATAGAAGTTTCTCCGCTGTCTTTTATATATTACATACACCATGTTTAAACCTGATGCAGCTCTCAAACAAACAAACTCTGAATGGAAAAACAAACAAAAACAGAAATCCATTAAAATACAGTAGGATCCATTCCCTAAACACCAATGTATAGTGGACAGAACAGTGGATTGCAAAATTTAGGTTGAAATGGCTAAGCTGTGATCATGGACCAATTACTAAATTTCGTCAAACAAGACTTTAAAAAAAAAAAATAAAAAAATTTAAACCTGAATTTTAATAAACCCAATTGTTTGAATCACAAAAAAAAAAAAAAAAACCATGGAAAAGACCTAGTTATAACAATCATTACATTGCAAAACTGTTTCAAATCTAGCGGCTTATATTAAAGAGTGTCTATCGATTGAAAATATCATTGTATTTGCATACTCCTTTCTTTAGTGAGGCTGGATTTTTTCTGAGATTATTCCATAGTGCAGACATTTCAAAACTCTTAAGAATTAGGTAGCCTACTTTTGTAAGGATGATACTGCAGTTAGTATTTAATAAATCTACAGTATGTCCTATTTTGAAGGTGAATTTAATTGTTTGAAATTGGCAAATTAATGAGTTTAAAAAATCTTTCTGAAGTAGACACAAAATGTATTTTAGAGTTGATTTACCTGAGATAGCAAAAACCAAAACAAATAGAGTGCAAGCAGGTGAAGACTTGTATTTGTGTTAAACTTGTGTTCCTCCAGAGCCATATCCATTCCTTGACTTCTGAGTCCATGCAAGTGGGAGTATTCTCCTTGAATTTAACCCCTTAAGGACACATGACGTGTGACATGTCATGATTCCCTTTTATTCCAGAAGTTTGGTCCTTAAGGGGTTAAAGGAAAGAACACAATGGAGAGCATAAAACCTGCATTAGTTTACCTTAACCTTAAATGCTTTATTCCTAGTCACACTGCCAAGGGTTCAGTTCTGAATTTATGAGCATGTTTGTTTCAAATAATACTTTCAATGAAATGTATCCCCTTGAACAGGTGAATGATGGCCCTAAGATTTTGTCTCTCAGTCCCTTATAAGTCTGTTTACCTTGACCGTAGTTTAATAAACATTATTGTTTTAAGGCTTGATTGCCGTCATCTTTTACCCAATGTGATGGGCCAGTTTGAGGTTAGGTTTAGGGTTGTGTATGCACCCTTCAGAGTAGGAATTCAATGTGAACTTTAAATTTAAGGTCACAAAAGCCAAAGTGAAGCAATTTTCTAAGAGAGCTATGCTTTGAGTTCTGCTACCCTGGCTTACATTTGAAATTCACTTTTAATACTCCCTTTAGTGAATATCCATGAAGTGTACTGTTTGTCATAAACAAAAATGAGTTACCACCATCCTAAAATGGTACCCTTGTCATTTTTTTACCATGAGACCCAATTGCGCAATGCACATTTTTTTTTAACCAGAACCCAAACTAAAGGTGTTATACAAAATGTACTTTTATTCTTATAAAAGTATTTTTATGGAGGGCAGAGCAAGTGATTGACTGGAGCGGATGTGTTTCGCGAAAGCTCCGTAGAGAAATTTGGAAATTGGGCACATACCTCTGAAATCCCAACAATTTGGGGGTTCAAAAAGCTACCCAAGGAGACTGTGAAAAATGGGGTGCAAATCGAAGCAATTGAGAGCCGATGCACAGAATAATAAACAGACGTTTCGGGTACAACCCTTTTTCAATGCACCACGGTGCATTGAAAAAGGGTTGTACCCGAAACGTCTGTTTATTATTCTGTCCTCCAATAAGTTTTGGTAGCACTTTGTTTGTGCACATAGCAACATTTTGCGCAGCCTCTATTTGTTTGATTTGTAATATAGACATACGGTGCCTATTTCTCCTAATGGAGGCTTAGTACCCCCATATAGCCGAAATCATTCAAGTTCTATATCCTCAAAGCTGAGTAGTCACGCTTTATTTGCAGCCATGTAATTGTGTTCCTCGTACTTCTCTTAGTAGGCCTGCTACTTAACTGTCTGCCATCTACCTGTAACAGAAAGGCCTTATGACAGAACAGAATTGAGTTTAATACAGTGCTGACTCAATTATCTCCCAGGCACAGGGGAGAGATTAACCTATTTTGTATGGGAGTATCCTGGACCTAAGAGCCAATGTAATTGTGTGTTGATTTTTACTGTAGTCTTCTCTCAGGTCCAGGGGGGAGTGCCCCTTGCATGGGGACCTGCATATAAGGCCAGTTGTGGCTGCCATTAAAGAGATTTGTTTTACTTTTCATAAAGTCTAGGCTCATGTTTGAGGGATTGGAGAGCTATATTCACTCTGGGGATTGCTATACTCCCTTGGATCATAATCACTAGCTCTTGTAGGAGCTATGCTGCTGTACCTGCTATACTCTCTTGGAGGATAGGTCTTCTCACTGGGAGCTGGATTCAGGAGTTTGGTCCACGGTGAGAAGGGACGGCGAGACCCCAGTCATGCTGTGGCGGCTAACGGGCTACAGTGGTTATGGTGTCTGATGTACTTCTAGTACTTGGTGATACTAGGAAGCAGCGATTGGCCGAGGTACCCAGTCGGGGTGCCAGGCGGTCAGTCACAGTGGCTTTTGAGCAAAGTTATGCCATTCAAACTGTGAAGATATACTACTTTCCTACTAATATTTTACTATTACTCTAGGAGTGTTGGAATAATCATAAAAAATGCTACTTCTAGTGTTTGTTTATTATAAATCTGGGCTTCTCAACCAGTGTTTCTGAAACCTTGAAAATGACAATCCAATTCAGGTTGTCCACATGAGACCATGGGCTATTAGATTTGGGTGGTCTGCATGGAATAATAGTCCAATAAAACTTTTATGTTGGGGTGGCTGTTGCTTCATTAGTTTAATATTTGAGATACTTCTTTATAATTTGTTGCATTTTTTTTTTCCATTCAGGTAGAACCAAACTTAACAATCGGGGATGTAAAGCAGATGTTTCATGCGTGTTGTAAGTATTACTTTAGAATTCATACACTTGCAGAAGTGAACATTTTATTTGTTGCTTTATGAAAAAAAGTGTCACTGACATATTTGAAATTGTGTGAATGGGAAATTGATCATTGCCATGCAGACATTATTTTTTTTTTTTTGGAAGCCAATATGGGCTAAATATATGATATAGGAAAACAAACCACGACCCTCCAATCAGCTGAAAAGCTTGCCTGTGGTGGCTGATACTTCTCTGATTCTATATTAAAGTTGTTGTCTCTGCAGATCTTCTTTGCCTGTTGTGAGAACAGATGCTAGTGTCTAAGACTTTGGTGTTATTTGAGATATAATTGGCCTAGGGTACCTGATCTCCTCATTGCTAGTTAATGTCCTGGATCAAATGACTGTCCCTCCAAGATTAGCCTGATCTCCGGGTTATCAAGGTCCGTTTACAGACATGCAATGTCACAAAATATCAGCCACAAGAGACATAGATTTTCTCCAAGAAGATGGCACAAATGATGATTTTTTGCAGAGTTCTCTCTTATCAGTTTTATTTTGTAGTGTCGGTCATGCACACCATTTGTCCAGGTGGTGGCCACTTGCTTGTATTTCGTTCTGCATAATTTGCCAGTCTTGCCTAAGTATTCTGTAGACTGATCTGATTCACATCTTGGTGAATGCCCCCCTTCTGTAGAATGAACGACTAGGATATAGCAATTGTTGTTGGTGTTTATATTTGTATCAAATGCGAAAATGTTTAATTCTTTGTTTTTAAGATCCCAAGTGGTATCCAGCAAGACAATCTATGCAGTTGGAACCTGGTATGTATAAGCATTCATTATATAACTGCTGATTGGCATTTTCTTGTAGCCTGCAATGTGCTGACCTTATCAGAGATGCAAGAAAAGCAAGAGACTCCAGTTAACATGATGATATTGATTCAGCATGAGTTGGTTTATAAAGAGCATGTAAAGAGGCTATAGACCTGATGGGACAGGTTTACTGCAAATTCTACAGTTTTGAAAAACTTCAATTTCACCGTAGACCGTTTTAGTTATTAAACAGATCATGGTCGTGCATTCTACCAATATTTATAAAGGTGGCAGCTTAGTATTTTTAACTGATGCAAATGTAGCTCTGTTTTCTTTATTGATCAGTTAGAAGGCAGGATAATATTATATGTTCATATATATATCTTTTTTTTTTTTCAAAGTCGCTACCCAGCTGATTTATTTTTACATTTTTTTTCCCAATGTGTATTGCAGTGTGTGTATATTTTTTCATTTTCTTCCCCATCATACATTTTAACTTTTTAACTTAAATGACCACTAAAGCTACCAAGACCACCTTCATAAGCGATCCTGTCATTTTAACCCTTTAATATAAACCTTGCCATAATCTAGGAACAGCAATGTTTTATCTTGTCTGTTGTTGTTTTTTGTTGTTGTTGTTGTCTTCCCCTCCAAATAAACAGTGATCCAAAAGTCCATAAGCAGTTTATACAATATTTGTGTGATACATTCATATTGCAGCTCGTAGATAGGTTAACATATGGCATAACTTTAAAAGGACACTCCAGGCCCCCCAATACACTTCAGGTTTCTGAAATGCTTTATGTGGGAAGAGTGTCCTTTTTTAAAGTTCTTAAAAGTGAAGAGTTCAATAGAAATGAACAATTTTAGAAATTAACATTGTTACACCCCCTGGCTGTAGGGGGTGAGGCAGAGGCAGGAGGCAGGCAATTGACCAGAGCACCTGCCTAGTAAAAAGTTATCTTTGAGCTGCAATTGGGAAGTCTGTGATTGGACAGTCACAGAAAGTCTGGATGGGGTTAGAAGGGTAGGACTTGCAAAGGCTTAATGATTTTATTTGGGCAAAAGTGCCCCGTTAAGCATTTTCCAGTACCAGGCTTATATGCCTCCTGACTTTTTCACTTTTACTGTGAATGCTGAGCCAGCCAAGCCCTGCCAAACCTGAACTCATGGAGATATACCAAACGGTAACCTCCATATCGGCAAATCGCATCATTGACAATTACTAAACCGACAACAAATATAATTTATTTGAACTAATATTGTTGTTTACTACTTAATATTATCCTAATTAATCTTTTCGTCCTAGGGGGTAGAGCTTTAAAGGATGAAGAAATCTTGAAAGATCTTCCAACTGGAACCACTGCTATTTTATATTTTAAAGACTTGGGTTCTCATCTTGGATATACAACGGTAGCTTGTAACTCTTTACTCTCTAGCTTTTACTTAAACGTTCTTTTGGATGGAAATGTCTTATGTGATTAACAATACAAACATCAGCTTATACATAGCTGTGGGTTATATCTCTGAAGTTTCTCTTCTAATTCTTTACAGGGTTTGTTTGTGTGTTTATTTGTATGTTTTCTGGTGAACAACTGGTCTCTTGTTTTATCGAGACCAGTTTATCTGTAATGGAAACATCAGGCCAGTACAGGGTGCATTTTAAATCTAATGCCAAACTGGTAGCATAGCTCATTTAGAGAATGTTTCCAATTCAGCTATTTTAACCTTAAATTTTAAATTCACTTGGAATTCTCACTTTAGTGAGTAACCCTGATTCTCATTGGCCACTGTGATGGGAGTTTAAGATGTGCTGCTTTGTGCGTACATTACTATCCTAACGTTGTGGTCTGCATCAAGTGGATCAATGTTGGGACTTTCCTCATCTGCACCCAGCACTTCCAACCAATCAATGCTGCACAAAGTTTGGATAGATAATCTGACAGAAAATGATGGTACAGCACCGAAAGACTCCTAGCACCAGTAATCACTCCAAAAAGCTGTAGTCGTCATTGGATTCAGAGTGTTCCTTTCTGCAGAGATTCCAGCTACATCATTGATTTTAAAACTGTTTTGCGTTTGCCTTGTTTTTCAGATATTTCTTGCGGAATACTCGGGGCCTCTCTTGGTTTATTTTTTGTTTTATTTAAGGCTGCCTGTTTTCTATGGCACAACAAATACCTTAACATCCAGTCCACATTCAGTAATACAGTAAGTCTGTACTAAACATCTGTGATGAATCCAATTGGAGAAGAGCTTTTTTCCATCACACATTAAAATTGTAATTTTTTTTTTTCTTCAGCTTAGCTTGCTGTTGTCATACTTTCCACTATATCAAAAAAGCAATTGAAGTTTTATTTGTGCATCGGTTTACCCATGGGACTATGCCATTAAGGAACATGATAAAGGTAACTTTTTCTGCCATTATCTAATTGAACATTTACGTATTCATTTATTAACAGGTTAGTCAACCTTGGAGAAGGCCTGCCTTAATGTAATTGGATAATGAAGGAAGCGGTCTATGTAGCAGATTTTGCCTTTTTAATAACTTCTGCTCGTGTGTGTGCTCTAACGAGGAATGTCATGACTGGCTAAAAATGTACAGAGATGCCCATTGGCTTAATCTACAAATGTAAACCTGTTTACTTGATATTGGGTGTTCCATGTAACTTTTATTTGTGCTCTTTAGCAGGGCAGGAGATTGGCCAAACACAGACCCACAGAAAAAAGAAAATCACTGTGTCCAATTATAACACAAAGACCAATATCTGACTTCACTGTTTATTGAATTATCCAATAAGGATCCAAATATGTATTCACTCAATTGGTGTGCCTCAAGGATGATTGATCCCAAACAGCCATAATAAAAATAGACTCCCAAACTGATAAAAAAAAAAAGACATGATTGTAACGGACCGTTTCAGCATAAAAGGGGAAAAATCTGTTTAGGCGATAATCCCCTTTTCACAAAAAGGCACAGCTACTGTAAAAGCACCAAAACTCACGAATTGGATATAGGTGAATGCACCAAACTCCCGAACTGTATGGAGTATATCAACTGATATACTTTGTAATATAGACATACAGTGCCTATTTCTCCTAATGGAGACTTAGTACCCCCATATAGCCGAAATCATTCAAGTTCTATATCCTCAAAGCTGAGGAGCCACGCTTTATTTGCAGCCATGTAATTGTGTTCCTCGTACTTCTCTTAGTAGGCCTGCTACTTAACTGTCTGCCATCTACCTGTAACAGAAAGGCCTTATGACAGAACAGATTCCATCTTATGACCAAGTTTATAAACCTGCAGACTGCTTTTATTTGCTCATTAATGTTCTCTCAACATGTATATGGCTGAACACAATGCACAGCTCCTTTTTTTTTTTTCCTCTCTCAAAAATGCCTCCTTTCACGTGTGGTGTATTTTCCTCTATATGACCGAATATCTTGTTGTATTGTGATGACTAATATTGTTGCTTATCCACATGTGAGTGGCCAGACTCCATTATGCACATGGTGACACAGAAACAGACTATCACTTTAAAATACATACAGACACATTTTATACATAAAACACAGACATGTAACATATCCCCAGATAGCTCAGGTCTGGGTGCATATTATTAGGTGAATGGCACCCAGATCACACAAATATATTTTAATTGCCATGGAGCCAAAGTCTTTAATTATACGAACAGGCTCCATGGCAGGCTATCTGGGTTACTACAGTTCACATAAAACAAACTACCGAATTTCCCTGCATTCACCAAATCCATACAAATGAGAACCAGGGGCTGGAGGTTCAGCGGTGCCTGCACGGAAAAGTGTCCGATTTTGGTGCATGAAAGCCGGGCAGAAAAGTGCTGGCTGCCCGGGGAGCTCCAGACCAGCGCCACCTAGCGGCCGCTAAGTGTAACAGCGGCCACACAGTTAATAGGCAATTAACCGCAGCTTCAGGGAGGTAAATTGGCAGCACACTCCAGCTTCTGGGTGGCCAATTAACAACGCCGGCCGGCTTCCCACGGCTCTGGGGAGGTTGGTGAACGGCTGTTTGTTCGGTAGATGAAATCTACCGAACTGCTGTGCAGAAAGGGAGAAATAAATCCTTCTGCACAGTAAAATTAACCCTTTAGCTGCCGGTCCATAGTCCAGAGGCAGCAGGCGGGCAACCAGGCTCCTCCAATACAATGTGGCGAGATTGGTTTCGTCACAATGATCACTAATCTGTCCCACTGCTCTCCATCCCCATAGGTCAGCTTGGGGATGTCCAGGGTGCTCACGGTCACTTCTCGAGTTCAGTCTGGTGGGATAACCTGTTGGCATTGCCGTGTTGCTTACTGGGGCAGTAATGTATGGTAAAATCCTGGGGCTGGAGGACCAAGCTCCACCACAAGATTCTGGCAATGTCCCCTGCCACCCTGGTCAGCCATACCAACGGGTTGTGATCCGCGAGCAGGGAAAATTATTGTTCATACAAATACAGTTGCAGCTTTTTGAGGGCCAGGTACTCCTTCTCAATGGTGATGTAGCTCACTTTTCAAGGTGACCGTTTGCAGCTCAAGTAAGCCAATGGGTGCTCGATGCCATCCGCTCTGACCTGGCTCAATACCAACCCAACCCAAACATGGAGGTATCTGTGTGTGAAAGTGTTTAGTTGGGTCAGAACCTGCCAGAACCAGGGCATTAATCAATGTATTTTTCACTGTTGGAATGCCTGCTCCCATTCCAGAGACCAGACTACCTGTTGGAAGGTTTTTCTGGATCAGGTCCGTGAGGGGTTTAGCTAGGGTCTATAGTTTGGGACGAATGTGTGATAATAGCCAGTTTGCTACGTCCACTATTTTGGCCTTTACTGGCTGCTGCATCATGCACCCCACCTGGTGCCATAGGTACTGTACTTCTGTCATCCCTTTGTGACACTTTGCTGGTTTCAGAGTTAAGCCAGCTTTTCTAATCATATCTAGTACAGCACTAATATGACCTAGGTTCTCTTCCCACTTGGAGCTAAATAATGCAATGTTGTCTATGTATGCAAGGCATAATCCTGGAGGCAATAGATGAGCCAATCCACAATCCTTTGTAAGGTGGCTGGGGCACTCTTCATCCAGAATGGCAGGACCCTAAATTTGTAGAAGCCAAACTGGGTGACGAAGCCTGACATGGGGACTGTCATTGCACAAGTCTATTGTAGTTGGGTATCTTCCCCTGGCAATGCGATCTAATAGTTCATTTATTCGGGGCATGGTATAGGTGTCTGACACAGTTTTGCTGTTTAGCTTCCAGTAGTCAAAACAGAAGCGGGTAGCACCATCCCGCTTCGGTACTAACACTACCGGAGAAGCCCACGGGTTGTTAGAGGGCTCAATAACTCCTAGCTGGATCATTTCATGAATTTCTTTCCTCCTCTCCATGCTAACTGCTTCAGGGATATGATATTGTGGCTGACTTAGGGATAAAGGGGTCTGTATGTTTCCACTCTGTCCCATTAAAGCACTTGCACAGTAAGTTTGTTTAAAGGTAGTAGGGTGAGATCTGGATAGGCTTAATGCCACAGAGCTTCCAGGGTTGGTTGGTGACTTCGACAGTGAAGTGGGTGGCCTAATCCGAGATCTCCTGGGGAAATCCGACTCAGGAAAAGATTTGAACCAGAGCACCTGCCACTGTCTCAGTGTGTATTTGTAAATGCAACTGCCTCTGGGTACCTAGTCTCATTGACCACCACAATGAGAATGTACTACTTACCTAAGGGACTAGGTTTAGCTAGGCACCCTACAATATCTGCAGCCACCCGGTTAAACGGCTTCTCCACAATGGATAGGGGGTGCAGTTTAGCCTTGTGGTGGTCTTCCTGCTTCCCCACCCACTGACAGGTGTCACATGTCTGACAATACCGTCAGATGTCTTTGGAGATCCCAGGCCAGAAGTAACTTTGGTTTAGCTGGTATTTGGTGTGGCTTACTTCCAAGTGTCCTGAGAGGGGAAATATCATGCGCGATCTTCAGTAGCACTCTGCTATTCTTTTGGGCACACTATAAATTGTTTAGTCTGGATCGGTTCCAACCCTGTCATCCTCCTTTTGGACACCCAATACAGCACCTTGCCAAGAGAATCTTTCTCCCTCTAACCCGCCCTATTTGTCCCTTTCCCTGTCTCGGTACACCTGCAGAGATGAATCCTCTACTACCTCTCTTCCAAACTCAGCTGGGGTATTCCAGGGATGGGGGCTATGGTCACAGTCTGAGTAGGGGCAGAGTGTCCTACCTGGATCTCCAGGTAGAGCTGAATCGTGCAGCACATGCTTGTTGTCTAGTGGTGACTAGGTTTGCATCCTTTGCCAGTGTGCTGCAGAATGCTGATAAGCTGGCCCAAGTCATTGCCCAGCAAAACCTCTGCTGGCAAATCTTTCATCAGTCTGATTTCAGCATCTCTAGACCCAGGGCCTCAATTTAGGTGCACCCTAGGTGTGTCCAGTAGTCTGCCCTGACAGCCACAGATTGTCTGGTCTGGTTTGCTTCAGGAATAAAGTGTTGCTTAAAGGAGCACTATAGTGCCAGGAAAACAAACTTGTTTTCCTGGCACTATAGGGTCATTAGTTCCCCCCCACCCCTAGAGGCTGGATTAACCCTCAGTGTAAACATAGCAGTTTTAAGCTGCACGGTTAAAACTAGAGGGACCTGGCACCCAGACCACTTAATTGAGCTGAAGTGGTCTGGGTGCCTATAGTGGTCCTTTAACAAGGGTGAGCATGTCACTCAGCTCATGTACTTAATCCATACAGCCTGGCAATGATGCTGGCAGTTGTCAGTGGCTGTTTGTATTGGGTCAGCCTCATGTAGAATTCCCCACATTTCCTCTATGGGGGTGGATCAGGTCTTGCCCGGGATAGTAGTGGTGTGGTGAACAGTTTCTCCTTGTAGTGGACCCCTGGTAACCCGACCGGTTACCTCCGCTAATCCCCTTCCTTCAGCTATTCAGGAACCCTTACAACAAGCAGGCATCCATTTCCCCCCAGTAACTGGACAACACACAGCTCTGGGAGTACAACAGATATTAAACTCTGTTTATTTCGTCACACAAGGTTTTACATGCACAGACCCCTACAGGTGGTCTCCAACACAAAACAGGGGTTTCCATCCCAAGAAGCCGATGGGAGATGAAAGAGGGATAACGTCCTGCTGTGACAGGAAAAGGAAGTGAGAGGCACAGATAAGCAATCAAGCAATACATTTCACTTAACTATATTTTACAGAGCTGCTGCCCCCCCTTTGTTGACCCACAGCGGCATATACAGACACATGTAAAATGGTCCCAAAAATGGCACTGCAAGCTTGTGGACTGCGCCAAACAAATTAGGCCATCCATCACATATCTCCCCCTGTAGAAATAGACCCACGACAGCATGCAAAAAGTTGTCAGGACCCCCTTGAGTCTACAGTCAAATTCCTTGGGGGTGCAATGTGACTGGACAAGTGGGGGGGGGGGGGGGCACATGGGGGTATGGCACTCAGTGGTGGTGTTCCACCACACATCTCCCCCTTGTCCACCTCCGACAGCCACAGCATAATCCACACGGATCAGCTTGCTGCCTTCTGGAGTGGACACATAGTCGGGGAGTGGCATGCCTGCAACAACACTTGTCCTTGGCCAGCCCCTACAGTCCTGGGGTCTGGCCGGCTTGGCACCCTGCACCCTCCTAGGTACAGGGGGACATAGACATAAGGTGCCTTTAGCCAGGGAGGACACCCAGCCCAGCCTCCGGTACAGAGGGGCCTCTGAGCACTCCAAAACTCCCACTTATCTCCCTGGATGCACACTGCAGCTGGGGAACAAGACCAGTTGTCTCTGTTCCCTGGACCTCAGACTGCCGCTGAGGAACGAGACCAGTTGCCTTCACTCCCAATAACTCCCACTGCCGCTCTGCTTTGCGCTGCAGGTGCCTGGCCACGATATTCCTTGTGTCCTGTACATATTTCTCAGTTGGGTCCATAGAAAGCCAGCAGCCTCATCAGCAGATTGTCAAACTCTTCCTTACTGTAGCTGGGCGCCATGCTTGTTTGACTAACGCTGGCTCCATTCTGCTGGAAAGTGCCATCCCACCACTTGCCGCCAATTGTAGCGGACCCCTGGTAACCCGACCGGGACACATGTTGGTATGGCACTCAGTGGCGGCGTTACGTCACACTCCTGATAGCAATGGACCATTGCTCGGGCAGCTGATGCCAGTCGAAGCCATGGGGTCCAATTCCTCTCCTGAGGGCATTTCCGGTGCACGCACCCATATTGTCTGCAGGCATGGCCTGGAGGACCCAGTTTAGGTGCTGTCTGCATAGCTGCTGTTCTAATGGGTGCTCCAGTGCATTGGGGTATGGCCAGTCTGGTGCTGATGTTGGCAGGGCGGTATGCTGGCTTTTGGTGTTGACGGGCATACTGGTACTCATCAGTCAATTGGGGGTTAGTGGCCGTCTGTCCCATGCCCATTGTTGCACTTTGTGTGCTACGTTATTATACTACTCCTACATCCTCCATTGTAGTCACTTGGCAGCCCAGGATCGAGTTCATGGCTGCTCGGTGTGTTCTGCAGGTCCACTCTGCATATCCCGGAATCACTGGCGATATATCTCAGTAGTGCTTGTGTACTGGGCCATGAGTACTTCCTTGACACGATCATTATTCCTTAGCTCTGCATCAGGGACAGTCCGATAAGCCTCGGCAGCCTGCCCTGAGAGCTTTCCAGCAAGCTTTTTTTGCAGGGACATTTTGGAGGCTGGCGTCGCACCTCCTAGCTGCTTCATCCCTTCCATCTGGATTTGGTGGGCTCTGTCCTGCTCTGCCATTAGGAAGGTGTTCACCTCTTCCATGGTGCGCTGGATCGTCTCTGCTGATGGGTTGAGCCATAATAGTACAGTCGCAGCTTCATCTTGCTGTGGAACTCATGTTGTTCAAATGACTAGTTCGAGGATGCACTGCTGGCTTTGTCAACCTCCATCAGTTCAGCAATTAGGATATTCTTTTTGACTTGTTGCTTGCTATTCTTCCTCTCGCCTCCATCAGTTCCTTTTAAGGTGCTTCGCGTAAGTCGGCTCCATCCACTTCTTGAGCACCTTGGTCCACTGAACTCGGTGGTCTTCAATGGGCGGTTCTCCTTGTTACTGGAACATCCCAACACTTGCCACCAGTTGTAGTGGAGCTCAGTACTCAGGCTGAGTACCTCTGTTGAAGCCTTCTTATTCCAAGATAAAATTGTACTTAAGTGATTTATAGATCACTGCGGGTCACCACCCAAGCAAGATGAAGCCCTACCCTGAAACCATGGGTCCCTGACAGGATCTGTTACACATAGTTTAGGCTAAATTAGCTAAGCTATGATTTAGGTACCTTGGAGAGCTTTTACATCCGATTTAACCTTCATTTTACAATTTGTTTTTAATTAATTGCAATTTGGAGTTTAGTAAATAAACAGCCATAATTAAGTTTTCAAGGACTGTCGTTCCTTCTGCCTCTTAAGTATTTGGGCTATTACTGTACCACAGAGATCACGTGTGAATATGATGTAGTTTAGAAACCAAAGGATTAAATGGGGTACTCGACAATGAATTTCCATTCCTCACCCCTCTTCTCATATGTAGACTACAAAATGTTGATTCACTTTTTAAAATATTATTTATTTGAGATTATCTACTGCACTTTTACCTGAGAAACCACAATGCTGTATCTTGCCCATCACTCAGCAGACCTTGCTAGACCTTTGTGAATGCAGAGTGCTATTCAGGCACATTCTGTACTTTTGCTATTATAGAAGAATAAACAAGAACCAAGACTTACGTTGGTTGTTCTATTATGTATGCTATGTTTTCAATCTACCTTTCATTTACTATTTAAGTAGTTGGGTAAAAAAAAAACATATGTCCCTTTCTAGTAGACTTTTAAACTTTTAAACATACATCATGCATGCCTAATTTACAGGGAAAGAAAACTGAAGAAAATATGGCAATTTGTTGAAAATGTATGTTTTTAATTGCTGCCCATTACTTTTAATATTCCCTATATTTAATACATCTGTGCATTTGATTTTTTTTTTTTTTTTTTCTTTTTCAGAACTCTTATTATTACTTGGGATTTACAGCCTGGTTTGCATATTATATCAATCACCCGCTATACACACCACCTAGTAAGTCTGACCAGTGACAGGTAACGCCTGAATCTATCATGCACCATGATTTTCTGACTTGTTTTTGTTTTTACAGGTTTTGGAAAAATACAGATTGCTTTGTCCTTGATCTTGTTCCTGGTAGGTTACATGCATGACTATAATTTTGGAATGGCCACTCATTTATAATCCATTGTTTTTTTTTTTGTTTTTTTTTGTATGTGTTTTCTTGTAATTTAAAAAAAAATTGTGTTTTTATAGAATATAACGGTTAGCCTTGATACATTAGATTTCTATTCCATGAGATATTTTACATCTTAAACTAGCGGGTGTAGAAACTACAGCTCCCATGTAGCTTTACTACTTTTAAAGGGGCCCTATAGCTTTCAGAACCACCTTAGCTTAACCCCTTAAGGACATGTGACATGCCATGATTCCCTTTTATTCCAGATGTTTGGTCCTTAAGGGGTTAAAGGGACACTATAGTCACCAGAACTGCAGTTTACTGTAGTTGTTCTGGTGAGTATAATCAGTCCCTGCAGGCTTTTTGATGTAAATATTGTCTTTTGAGAGAAAAGGCAGTGTTTACATTGCAGCCTAGGAACACCTCTAGTGGCCACTCCTCTAGAGGTGCTTCCCAGGTTGACGTTCAGAGTCTCCACACTCTGCATGGAGACACTGAAACTTCCTCATAGAGATGCTTTGATTCAGTGCATCTTAACGAGGAGATGCTGACTGGCCAGGGCAACATTTGGTTCCACCCTAACCCCGCCTCCTTGGCAGAGATCATTGGCAGAGATCATTACTTCTGATGTCAGCCAAGTAGGTGTACATGTTTGTGTTCCTGACCCTATAGTGTTTTACACATTTTATGTGTATAGATCAATCCCCTGCAATCTCACTGCTCAATTGTCTGTCATTTAGGAGTGAAATTTTATTTGTTTGTGCATCCCTAGTCACACCTCCATGCATGTGACTTGCACAGCCTTCATACACACTTCATGTGAAATCTAATCTTTACACTTTATTGTACAGTCTGTTTAATTTAGAATATCTCCTGCATGAACAGAAACAAGTGATTTACCTCCTAAATGGCAGAGAATTGAGCAGGTGACTGTAGTGTCTCTTTACAGCTGGAAAAGCATCACAAGGTTTGTGGCTCTGCAACCGGTTTGGATCTGCCTCCGGCAACTTACACAATCGCCTGCTTTCTGAATATTATAGATAATCCACTTATAAGTGGTAGTTGTAGTGGTAGTGAAATAAGTGGTAGTTAATGCAATGTTAAACACATACACACACCAGGCAAGCCATAAGACTTGATTTTCCTACAGAAATCTCACTTTAACAGTGCTCTCACTACTGCAAGGGATTATGGGTAGGCGTATGCAAATTATCTCAACAGAGAACCATATTTTTGCCTCATAATTCCTCTTTATACATGGATTCCTTGGAGTATGTGTCTGCTGCATACAACAGCTTTGAAACACAACACGCTGATGAGTTGAGATCTCAACGAAACAGCTGTCCATGACTGGCATTGCACCTCTTCCTGAGTTGTGTTTCAAAGCTGTTGTATACAGGAATCCATGTATAAAGAGGAATTATGAGGCAAAAATGTGGTTCTTTGTTGAGCTCATTTGCACATGCCTACCCAGAATCCATTGCAGCAGTGAGAGCACTGTGAAAGTGAGATTTCTGTGGGAAAAGAAAGTCTTATGGCTTGCCTGGTGTGTGTATTTGTGTTTAACATTGCATTATATATGTACCGTATATACTCGAGTATAAGCCGACCCGAATATAAGCCGAGGCCCCTAATTTTTCCCCCCAAAACTGGGAAAACGTATTGACTCGAGTATAAGACTAGGGTGGGAAATGCAGCAGCTACTGGTAAATTTCTAAATAAAATTAGATCCTAAAAAAAATATATTAATTGAATATTTATTTACAGTGTGTGTATAATGAATGCAGTGTGTGCATATGAGTGCAGCGTGTGTGTGTATGAGTGCAGCGTGTGTGTGTATGAGTGCAGCGTGTGTGTGTATGAGTGCAGCGTGTGTGTGTATGAGTGCAGCGTGTGTGTATGAGTGCAGCGTGTGTGTGTGTGAGTGCAGCGTGTGTGTGTGTGAGTGCAGCGTGTGTGTGTATGAGTGCAGCGTGTGTGTGTATGAGTGCAGCGTGTGTGTGTGTGTGAGTGCAGCGTGTGTGTGTGTGTGAGTGCAGCGTGTGTGTGTGTGTGAGTGCAGCGTGTGTGTGTGTGTGAGTGCAGCGTGTGTGTGTGTGTGAGTGCAGCGTGTGTGTGTGTGAGTGCAGCGTGTGTGTGTATGAGTGCAGTGTGTGTGTGTATGAGTGCAGTGTGTGTGTGTATGAGTGCAGTGTATGAATGCAGTGTGTGCAGGGCCGGTGCAAGGATATTTTGCCCCCCCCCCCATATGTCCTGACCTCCCCTCCTCCTCTCTCAGTGGTCCTTACCTCCCCACCCCTAGTGGTCCTTACCCTCCCCACCCCTAGTGGTCCTTACTTCCCCCTCCCCTCCCCTAGTGGTCCTTATCCCCCCCTCCCTCCCATAGTGGTCCTTATCCCCCCCTCCCTCCCATAGTGGTCCTTATCCCACCCCCTCCCTCCCATAGTGGTCCTTATACCCCCCCCCCTCCCACAGTGGTCCTTATACCCCCTTTTTTTATTATTATTTTTTTTATTATTATTATTATTATTTTTTATTATTATTTCTTATTTTATTTATATTTTTATTTATTTTTCGTCCCCCCTCCCTGCTTGATACATGGCAGGGAGGGGGGCTCTCCTTCCCTGGTGGTCCAGTGGCAGTTCAGAGGCAGTTAAATTGCCATAATACAGACCTTGACTCGAGTATAAGCCGAGTTGGGGTTTTTCAGCCCAAAAAATGGGCTGAAAAACTCGGCTTATACTCGAGTATATACGGTATATATTATACATTTTTATTGTGCCTTTCTTGTTCTCACCATATGTTGCATTATCTTTTCTTCTTACAGATATGTGAAACGGGCAACTTCTCTGTTCATGTAGCACTCAACAGCATGAAAGCAGATGGTACATATTTTTTTTATTTTTTATTTATTTTTTAAATTTTTGTTGATGTCCCTTTAGTCATTCATATTTAGAAACACTGAGGGTGTTCTTTATAGAAACTATCTTTAATTGAAATCCAAATCACAAATCTAAACTAAAAAAGCCAATGTTTGAATATGGCTCAGTGGAAATTTGCCATTTTGGACTTCATTTTTCAATTCAGTTTTCCATTCACTACAATTTGCTTTTTAGCAAACAAACTCTTACAATGAGTATTGGGTAGTAGTAGTGGTGTGGGGTTAAGAGGAGGTGTTTTCTGTTGGGTCACTAATGGCACAAACCTCTCTCAGTGCTACCTGAAATCATCATTAAAAGCTGTGGGAAGGAAGTGGCGCATTTTGTGGTGCGTTTCTTTGTTAAAGTGCTTTGAAAGATGGGATGTGTACTATGCTGCTTTTGCTTGTTCATATTCACAATTGTGGTATGCCAATTTTATTATGTATTCATCATGAATCTTTTTTTTTTGGCTGAGACTATCCAAACAAAATATTAGTGCAAGCTATATTCCTGAGCCTCAGCTGCCACCATTTTAGTTCAGCTCAATCATTGGTTTGTAATACAGCTGCTGCTATGAATCCAATTCAACAATAAGTTGAATTAAAATGGCAGTAGCTGCTCTTGGGCTCTTCCCCTGTCTAAGTCCTTGGATAGACTGATTCCTCGAACAGAAACTACTAAACAAAATCTCACTAGCCGCTAGGAGAGCAAAAGCTCAGTTGTGGATGCAGGTAGATACACCATGCATCGCAACAGCCTTACAAGCAATATGGCAGCTATGGGCATCTTATGAGGAACACCAGGGCCAGTAGCCTTAAATGGGAAACTATGTATCGATATCTCCCCAATGGAGAGATCTATACATTTGTTTTTCTTTTTGAATTATTCTCCTGTTGTATCTTTATTTTCTGTTACTGTTACAATGCAGGCCGTGGGTGCGATATGTTTTTATTGTGCTTTGTTGCAGCTAATACCTTGCTATCCTGTTGCACGGCTAGTTGTACTTTAAATAAAGTGTTTAAAAATAAATAATAAAAAAAAAAAAAGTCAACAGCTGTTGCTCGAAAATGACTCCTGGTAATGGTGGGCAAACCATCTGTGTCTGTCTGATTTTTATTTTATTTTATTTTTTATTTATTTTTTTACGTTTGTTAGTGTAACTGTTATTGCAGTGTAGACGTTAATAGTAAGGGCTTGGGTAATATAGGGGTTCACTTTCAGTGATTGTCTTAGTGCTGCCTTGACCATTAATTCCTTCACTAAAACATTAAAACTAGACATACAGGTCACAGTGCTGGCCGAATTTAGTGGGAGGTGCAGTTTGAAATGGCAGTTATCGCAGCAGGTGGTATTAAACAGCCGGTACAGCTCAGGAAAGGAACTCCCACTAATCTTTTGCTTACGAGCCAGTCATGGAAGCATGCAGCACATGAAAGCAAAGTGACATGTAAGTGTTAAGGAAAATATATACGTTTGGTGTGACATTGCTGTCTATTGGTGGATTTCTGAACACTTGCATATGAAGGTTAATTGTTGTCTCTGAGGAAATCATTTTGTCCTAAATCTACTTATTTCCTTACGTTAACTTTAATATATTTTATTTTCTTTCAATATGTCAAAGTTCCAAAAGCCCAAAGATTCCCTCAAGCAACTAGGAATCCTTTTACCTGGCTTTATGTCTTTGTGTCCTGCCCTAACTACACATATGAGGTATGCAAGATACAAATAATATGCATGTCAGCACTCCCCGCAGTAGGCAGAATGCATGAATGGGTGCAGTGTCTGTTTTCCCACCTGGACCCGTATAACTGTAATAAACTCTGCGTCACCACTTGCTTTGTGACTGAACCTGGGCTTAAATAAATTTTAAGGTAGAAATGTTGCTTTTGCTTTTTTTTTTTTTTTTTTTGGCAATAAAGGACAGAAGATGTTTTCCCTTTTATTAATTCTACAATGGAAAAACTGTTTTTAGATAAAATGCTTCCCAGAGCATAGGGTATCGTGGTAAGACGGTATTGTCACAGATCATCATGGAGGTTGGTGGAACCCACAACTAAACAGGTCTTTCAAACAATCTCCACTGTACACTTCACCCCAGTTTGGAATGTTCCATTACTTTATTCTGTCCAAGTAACATTGCAAGTGTCACCATCACAAAAGGTGAAAGTTATTAAATACAATGGTTTTAAGAAAATGGCAGACACATTTTGTATTTCATAGCATTTTCTCATGGTGTTCATTTAACGGGATGTGCTTCAACCAGGTGATCCAGGGTGGTGAACTGCCTTCCACTACTTCCTTCCTTCCTTTCCTTTTTTTTTTTTTTTTTTTTTTTTTAATGAATTGAGGAAATTTTTCAAATCTTACTGGTAGTTTGTTACATATTTTATCGTAAAGAACCCCAGCAATGTTTGAAGCCTATACAACACTATTTCTAAACATTTTAAAGCGTCTAATCTTATCCCACAATCCCCTGATCACCAGACGTTTATTGAATAAATAGGTCAGCCTCCACTACCAAATTTACGCATTAAATTGGATAATTTATCTGATGTTGGATAAGCAGATGGCAGCCATACCAAACCTATTATCTTATTCACTCTTGCACTATAACTTACTCAAAGGCATATGTAATTTCCAGTGCTTTGGTGACCTTTTGCAAGTGTTGCAGTGTATGTTGCAAATGTAGCCGTCTCTGACCCCTTCAGAGGTTTCCCATTGGGTGCATGTGGTTAGAAAGCGATATGTAAATTATCATTTTACCATACAGAGGTTTGTTACATATACTAACATTTATTTTATCTTGTAGATGGGAAGCTTGATTAGTTTTGCAATAATGACTCAATGTATACCAGGTAAGCAATTTGCTTCGCATACATTGGATTGTGCTACTTCTATCTATATCTCTTTTTTAATGCACCGTCACACTTCTGTGTGTTTTTCTTTCTTTCTTTATTTCTTACAGCTGGAGTATACGCATTCATTCGTTTCTTTCAGCTGACCATTTGGGCAAGAGAAAAACATCATAAATATCTGAAAGACTTTAAGGAGTATCCGAGATTTAGAACATCCATCATACCCCTTATTCTGTGACGATGAGCAAGCTGCATAGTGGGTGGGTGGGTGGGTGGGTGGGTTTAGGGGGAAGGGAGAGAGTAATTTGAAATTGTTTTATACATTTCTAAACTTTTCATATTACTTTGTTATAGACTAAGCAACCAAAATTGTGAAATAAAAGTAATTATTGCATTGTTCAGAGTTAGTCATTTAATATTTTCGCAGGATGGGAAATCAAAGAAATTTTGTTTAATACTACTGTTAACTGATAATATAATTACCTCTTTCTTGTGTTCCTATGTTTTGAATTTTAAGGTGGGGGACATGACTTCTGGTCTTGCTCGCAGTTTATGGAATGAACTGTGATCTTATTTCAATTTACAATGAAAATGTGTAATAAGCAAGTGTTTTCTGAAACCTTTAATATTTGTTTAAAATACACCCCAAGAATCTTAAGATAACGTTGAGTTGGTAATCTAATTTTTCTTCCAACAGTCAACCTGTCCTTGGAAACGTCTTCTATTCATTGAAGTAAACAGATAACTATAGCCAATGTACAGTACTGCAAATTTGCTACACGGGTGACAAAAGCTTTCCCAAGGAAAGTGTGTCTAGTGGTGCGAATTTAGGTGCAAATGGCTTTGGAAAGCATTTTAAAATAGAATTACCATTTATGTTTGTGCAAAGCATCAATTTACAAAGTATGTCTTGAATTGGTGATCGCAATGTTGATCTAAAAATATTGCAATGTTTTTGAATGTTTGAGTAATAATATGTAAAGGATGGAACAATGTTAATATGGAGTTGGGACCTGCCATGGTGTTATTCGAGCTTTGACCCTTCTGAGATAAATTTCACAATGTTTTGCTAGCCATAATGTTTTGCTAGCTCTTTTGGGCTCTGTGACTGAGCATCATAGCTTATTTGTTTTCATCCAGCTAAAAGCGCAATACTAAGGAAGGGCATGTGCATCGTGATTAGATTTGCTTGGAATTTGCATTTTAAATTAATTCAACCAGTGTTCAGTAGTACAGAGTTCGGGTGTCTGTGCAGAGCATCACAAACTGTTTCTTTAAGGCCCTCACAATGCGTGTTGGCATTTCCTAGCTGAAGCAGGTTATATTCTACCTTTTTAGATGTTTCACCACCGAAACAATTGTTTGATCTCTCAACATTCAAATGCACCACCATACCAAAACATTCCCATTGACACTGTGCAATCAAGCTGGTTATCATTCAGTTGGATCGCCCAGTTGTGAAGCATGATTATCATTTTCATATTTGTTTTACTTTATTTAAGAGGGGCAAATAGAAATACAAAGTAAAACTGTAATAGAATAAGCTTTTTGTTTGACAAAATGCTTAATAATGCATCAAATTTCTTCCTACTGTGTTTATTATTGAGATGTTTCAGTTGTATTAAGATCATTATTGTGCTCTCATAACTTTAATAAGCAAAGCATTAATAAAGAAAGAGAAAAGGAGAATAGGATAGTGCCACTGCAAGATGGTGCCCATTAGATGTAAATTCTCCTAAGAGATCCCATACTTTAGAAAATGCAGTTTGTGAATGTCTGACTTTCGAAGTCGGTTTGTCCATGATCACATGGTCAATTTTTGTAATGAAAGGGAGGTCCATTTTGAGCAATAAACAAGCAATTGGCAGCTACAGGTCATTAGATATAATTAACTTGAATCATTAAAGGGACACAGTCACCTGAACAACTTTAGCTTAACGAAGCAGTTTTGGTGTATAGAACATACCCCTGCAGCCTCACTGCTCAATCCTCTGCCATTTAGGAATTAAATCCCTTTGTTTATGAAGCCTAGTCACACCTCCCTGCATGTGACTTGCACCGCCTTCTATAAACACTTCCTGTAAAGAGAGCCCTATTTAGAATGGGAAGTACAAGCGCTTATGTGTATAGGTTTACAATCTGGATAGTTCCGAAGATATATATTTTCGTGAGCTGCTATACCACCGTGCTTATCTTTCTATCAGAGAGTGGAAAAGGAAGGGATATCAGGTGTAGCGCTCTAATGGTAGTGGATATATAGAAATGATTAAAGGAATCCTTGCTGTACCTTGATAGGTCATAAGTGTATATGACCTATCAAGGTACAGCAAGGATTCCTTTAATCATTTCTATATATCCACTACCATTAGAGCGCTACAACTGATATCCCTTCCTTTTCCAGAGCCCTATTTAGGCTTTCTTTATTGCAAGTTCTGTTTAATTAAGATTTTCTTATCCCCTGCTATGGTAATAGCTTGCTAGACCCTGCAAGAGCCTCCTGTATGTGATTAAAGTTCAATTTAGAGATTGAGATACAATTATTTAAGGTAAATTACATCTGTTTGAAAGTGAAACCAGTTTTTTTTTTCATGCAGGCTCTGTCAATTATAGCCAGGGGAGGTGTGGCTAGGGCTGCATAAACAGAAACAAAGTGATTTAACTCCTAAATGACAGTGTATTTAGCAGTGAAATTGCAGGGGAATGATCTATACACTAAAACTGCTTTATTTAGCTAAAGTAAGTTAGGTGACTATAGTGTTCCTTTAACACAAGTGAATAGTAAGGAATTACTGGCCATAAATGGAAAGTGAACCCACCAGGCCGTTTTTGCTGCCATAATGGTGGAAACGCAACCTGCGTTTCATTGTTGACTTCCGGGTATGACCACATCACTTCCGGGAATGCGCAGATATGCGCTCAAGAGCTACAAAGTCGGCGAAGTCTGGGCGCATGCCCAGGACACCTCACTACACCACCCTGAGGGTGGTCTGCGCATGCGGATGGCCGCAGCATAGATTGTCGAAAACGTAACTGAAAATATTAGACATAATTTACATAAAGGCTCCGCCCATAGATAGCAGCAAAGACATGTAGGAGGCTATTTATATCAAATGGCTAGAATTTATCATTATCACGATCTGGCTATGTGTTCAATATGAAGACACACAACATAAGTTTATTTTGTATACAGTGGCCAGAATTTAGCATTGTGACTAACAGAAAACCAAATACAAAGCACATATAATCTTTTTATATTAGATGACTAAAGTTTAGCATTATAATAACTTGGCTGCATGTTGAGAATAAAGATAAAACATACACCATAAATACAATATATAAAAAATTGAAAAATAGATACCAATACAAAAAAGCATGTTCGTCAAGCACATCATTAATCAATAACCAATAGCAATATATTATCTAAATTGCAATCTAGTATTAAGGTTGTAGTAGACTCATAAATTTACTTAATAAACAGAATAAATTCATAAAGTAAGAGTGAAATTATATAAATAATAAAGAGAAGATCACCTAAACATTAGTAGTTAAGTTGAGGCTATCTTTTGAATCAATGTGCAATTTAGAACCACAATCTAGTGGGACCAGAAATTTTTAACTTAAGTCACTCATAAAGTGACGTATTGCGTATAAAGTGCATCACGTGAATTATGTACAGATAAAGTGAATCAATTTAAATAAAGTGCATCATTAAATCTAAAGTGCAAATCGTCAATCATAAAAGTGCATATCCAATTTAAAGTGCACAAGAAGTGTCAACAATATATATCAATTAGAGCTATGTAGTCAAAATTACTTTTTAAAGGACAACCTTATATCTCCAATTAATCCATTTACAAATAAAATGTCATCAATTTATATAATATGGGTCTATTGATACATAGGTGATGTGATGACGTTCACAAAATTAAAAGAATATAATCTTATAGTTATTTCACCAGAAAAGCGTTAAACATGCTCAAGGAATAGTATCGGTAGGAACAGGAAGTATAGTGCATCTGAAGGGCTATAACCAACACCATTATTTGAAAAATATCTGAAAAAGAAGAAAAACAGATAAAAACATTTAAGTACATAAAGTATTCAAATAGTAAATCTATAAAAACAGATTTTTATATTAACGACATGAGGTCAAGTTCCTGATTCAAGCCTCTTGGATGAAGAGTATCTAACTCTTTTATCCAAAAGGCTTCATGCTATAGTAGTCGTCTTTGTCCATCAGCCCGTCGAGTACTTTCCTGAACCTGTTTGATTATTTGGAACCTTAATTGACAGACATCGTGATTAGCTACACTAAAGTGCAGGGGTATGGGAAGTTCTACTAGGCCAGTTCTAATGGTAGGTTTGTTTTTGGAGAATCTATCCTTCATCCTTTGAGTAGTTTGACCCACTTATAGCAACCCACATGGGCATTTGAGAATATATTAAAATATTCCACTGTTTGTGCGCTTTCACTTTTTTTTTTTGCTCACTATCTTTCATTTGGTGTAATAAGTGACTGTACACCGAGGTGTTTTTAAGCTGCACCAGTTGTAGTATTTTGTGTATAGCTCCCTTTTCCCTTCTATTGTGTATTTCTTGTATTTGAGAATATATACTACAAAAGTAGTTGAGCATGTCAAGAGTTGTTTAATGAAGTGTTTTTTGCCACTACGTGGGTGGCAAAAATCTGTTTCTTTTATCATGGAATTGCAGGAGACACAATTTAGGCAGGGACATTACCAATCTTTTTAGAACCCTGTTTGGTTAATTTTGGTAATTCTGCTTTGACTAGCCTATCTCTAAGATGGTGCTCGTTTGTACACAGGCATTGGTTCTGAACTGTAAAAACATGTCCTCCACAGTAGGGATCGTTGTAGTGGTGTATCGCTGGAACCTTTGGCGTTTCAGAGTAAAAATTGGAATCAGGAAGTTTTTTCACGTTTGTTCACTATTAAATCTGTTTATGTATAGTTAGTATTAGGGTATATAAAGCCTGTTATGTCACCTGAGGAAGACTTCTCTTAAGGTCAAAACACAACGTGCTATTTTATTTTATGTTTTAACTTCAACTTGGAATAAATACTTATTTATATCGTTGATTTGGTTCCTAATTTCAGTTTTTACTCTAAACCTCCAAGATTCCAGCGATAAACCACTACAACTATCCCTATTGTGGATGATATGCCTTTACAGTTCAGACTCTAAGGGCTCTGTAAGGTGTAAGTGTTCCATTTTTATTGTATCACTGTTATATTTATGTATACAGATTACACTATGGTTCCTCAGCTTTGTATTTATATGATTTAGGGTTACATCGAGAGAAAGACACACGACATCTCATTTTTATTCTAAAGCAAAGAATAATTCTCACTGTGTGCGCTTTGACACTTTTTTTTTTTCTCTGTGGTAATTCAGAAGAAACTGCTCGTAACCAGAAGTTTCTTACACAAATGGAAGAGATGAAACAATGTTTTGTTGATAAGGGATACTCTCAGTCCCTCCTCCAGAAAACTATGGAGAGAGCTCTATCCATTCCGAGGGAAGAGACCTTTCTTACCAGGATTTCACTACTTCAAGAACATAATCGAGCCCCGGCATTTATTACACAGAATAGTAAGCAATTCCATTCAATAAGAAACATATTGTGAAAACATTGAGATATATTGAAGGGTGATCCCACACTCTCTTTTAGATTATTATTTTCAAAGTCCTAATTTTGGCACCAACTAAAAAATCCAAAACCACTACCACTACCACTCCAGAATAATGGAGTGACACCAGCGGAAGTTTTTTTTTTTTTTTTTTTCAGGATGCAAAAAGGTGCACAGGATGTAGGAACAACAACTTCTCCCTAGAACCCATTAACAATAAGTTTGTTTCCTTGAATAACCATAAAAAGTAATTAAAATCTAATCTGAACTGCAACACATTTGGTATAATCTACCTCTAAACATGCCAATGTCCCAAACAATACAGATCTCTATAAAGTTAGTTTCAGATCAAATACGTAATATCAAAGAAGGTCTCCAATCACTTAACCTTTTGAAAACATTTCAGTGAATTCCACAATAGACCAGGCGGGACTACAATTCTTATCTATTGGAAAAGCTCATGTTCATTGGAGAGGGAGTGACCTGGAGAGGAATCTAGACCAGGCTGAGGCTAGGTAGATTTTCTCTCTAGACCTGCACCATCTTAAACAAGGGAGTGCTGAAATTCACACGCGCGCCCAAATGCAAAACTGTTATATGATTCATGTAAACCTAGAGAAAGAAACTAGCGCATGCGCCCGACATAGTACTCACAACTATGCGGTTTGGCAGAAACCAAATGAATGGACTCGTATAAACGAAAGCAATGCTAACGCACAAAAGCAATGCTCGCATCTATAAACAAAAGAATGTGCTGTTATGAATGAAACCCATGCTTGCGCACAAATTCAATGCTCACAATTGTACAGTTTGGCAGAAACAAAACAAATGCAGTCATATCAGGAACCCACTCATATAGTAATATACTTGTTGAATTTAACAGAATGGTCAAAATAAACAAACACATTTAAACGTACGGATTTATAGGCTACTAAATACTGATATGAGTATTAATTCTGTCAAACTAAAAGAAATATTAGATATAATCTGCCATAACTATAAAGTAATGGATCATAGTAAAAATAGCCAGGATATACAATATCATATTAAGGGCAGTATTAACATGATAAGATACTTGTACCCTCAAGCACACTAAAGGGGAAATTTACATCTAAAGTAAATAAACCCATAACCAAAATAGCATACTCACCGCTGTGACAAGATTAACATTCCACTGTAAAAGCCAGTGTACCTGCAAGCATGTGCGGCCCCCCAAAGAAATGCCACCCCACACCATTACTGACCCACTGCATAACCGGTTATGCTGGAGGATGTTGCAGGCAGCAGAACGTTCTCCACGGCGTCTCCAGACTCTGTCATGTCTGTCACGTCTGTCACGTGCTCAGTGTGAACCTGCTTTCATCTGTGAAGAGCACCAGTGGCGAATTTGTCAATCTTGGTGTTTCTGGCAAATGCCAAACATCCTGCACAGTGTTGGGCTCTAAGCACAAACCCCACCTGTGGACGTCGGGTCCTCATACCACCCTTATTGAGTCTGTTTCTGACCATTTGAGCAGACACATGCACATTTGTGGCCTGCTGAACATCATTTTGCAGGGCTCTGGTAGTGCTCCTCCTGTTCCTCCTTGCACAAAGGTGGAGGTAGCGGTCCTGCTGCTGGGTTGTTGCCCTCCTACGGCCTTCTCCACGTCTCCTGATGTACTGGCCTGTCTTCTGGTAGCGCCTCCATGCTCTGGACACTACGCTGATAGACACAGCAAACCTTCTTGCCACAGCTCGCATTGATGTGCCATCCTGGATGAGCTGCACTACCTGGGCCACTTGTGTTGGTTGTAGACAACGTCTCATGCTACCACTAGAGTGAAAGCCAGCATTCAAAAGTGACCAAAACATCAACCAGGAAGCATAGGAACTGAGAAGTGGTCTGTGGTCACCACCTGCAGAACCACTCCTTTATTGGGGGTGTCTTGCTAATTGCCTATAATTTCCACCTGTTGTCGATCTCATATGCACAACAGCATGTGAAATTGATTGTCCACTTAGGAAGCAACACTGAGTGACTGTTTGATTTCACATAAGTGTGATTGACTTGGAGTTACATTGTGTTGTTTAAGTGTTCCCTTTATTTTTTTTGAGCAGTGTATATACCTCCAACAGTAAATGTGATTGCTTTGTCAATAACAATTACTACACATTACATTTAGTAACCAAGGACCATAGTTTGGAATCCCAATATACAGGATAGAATGAATATTCTGATATCATGGACAACTGGACAACAAAATATCCAATAATCACTGCTTGGAAAAGTTTTACTTTAAACATTCCAATATTATGTACAAATTACAGGAAAAAAAAAATCTGGTGTACATTATCAATCATAGGCCAGAAAAGTATCATCAGGACTAGTCAACCATCTTGAATCTCCAGAGTCCAATCCAGAATCCACATGGGATCTTTGCTCACAGTACAAATCTTAAGTATATTTCTGTATGAGTGGGTTCCAGAAATGGCTGCAGTAGTTTCTGCCGAGTTGTATAATTGAGAGCAATGCTTTCGTGCATAAGCATGGGTTTCATTCATAAGAGCACGTTCATTTGTATATAGATACGAGCATTGCTTTCATGCGTCAGCACTGGTTTCGTTTATAGGAGTTCATTCGATTGGTTTCTAGCAAACCGCATAGTCGTGAGTGCTATGTTCAGGTGCATGCGCTAGTTTCATTCTCAGAGTTTAGCTGAATCTTATAACCAAGTGCTGCCTTTGAGCGCACATGTGGATATCGATTACTATATGGGTACTTCCTTGTTTAAGATGGCGCCAGATACTATTGGCTAAATGTGTGTACACGCAAATTCTGGATCAATCGTGGGGAGTTTATTCTAAAAATCTTTTTGCGTTTACTGTTCTCTTAATATGTTTGTTTATCTATGAGCACTTTGTGTATGTGTTTTGAGGGATATTAATCCAAGGACATTGGGTGTAATGATGTCATGCTCAGCCTTGTTTGTAATTTACCCTGATGGCCATCAGCTGGAAGGAGATCCATTTAAAACACCAATGGAGGATGTGTGTGATTGATCCTTGAGAAAGGTACTAGTGGTTCTGCCGAAATGTTGGGGTATGTTTGGTACACATGTCCAGCCCTTTGAGGTAATATGCAAGTGAGCTGTTATGCCTTTGTGATTTAAGTGAATGTTGTATCACTGAATAACTGTTTTTTTTCTTTGTTGCAGTATTGCAATCTTGTTACTATTGTCATTTATTTCTGTCTTGTTGATTTTGAATATATAATAGTGATTTGATTTTTAAAAATATGCATCTTTTTGCATATAGCTATATTTTGTTTGGCATTAAGGGATGCCTCTTTAAGATAGCACCCCTTATTTGGTTTGTAATGCACAGCTTTTTTTTCCAATTGATTTTGTTATGTTTTACTTAATTGCCTTTCAAACTTGTTCACATATGTCAAATGTCACTACTGCTACGTGTACCATTGCACTAAAAAAAAAAGTGAATTCTAAAAACTAAAAAAAACTTCTTTGGGTTTAATACCCCTTGTGGGGTCTAAATTTATATGGTGGATTCTGCGTTCTAAGATTTCAAAGGTTTCTTTATATAGACCTTTTATTTGAAATATTTTTAATATCCTCCTTTTTTATGACCAACTTCTGAATACTTCATATATTATTAATTGCTCGTTTAGTTAATAAGGCTATTCCTGTACATATGTGCTTGTCTGTGGCTTCTATGACACTACAGCCTCTGATGAAGTAGGGCAAGATCCCTACGAAAAGCGCAAGGTGGGGCGGAGCTAACTGCACAACCTCAGCATTTGCTGATTTCAGAAGAATACAGAAGACCCGTCGTGATTCAATAGGAGGATCTTGGAGTGAGCCTTCGGGTGGAACGGATTGTGAAATGCACGCTGCCCTCATACCTACAACACGAACTGCAGCTCCTAAACAGCCCATCAATGCTAAGGATCGAGGCATCTGGTTTTGTTGCAGGCTATTAAGCTGATTTTGCACTGATTTTTATTTTATCTTAATAAATGTTCTGATTTAAAGTGAGCACTATGTTCTATATATTTTTTTGTTTTAATTTTTGGGAACCAGTGACTGCAAAGTGTAAGCAACCATCTTCACATTTACTGGTTTGCTTCAAGTATTTACTGTATTCAATCTCAGTAAGCATATTAATTTGGCATTTTGGATACATTGTATACTATCTTCGAGGTTTACACTACCGTACTTTGTGTCTCCTATACACATATAGAATTGTATCTACCCTTCTGCTACATAATGTGGACTAATTGTACTAATTCTCAATTTTTCAATTATATTGGGGCTTTTAAAGCATTTTCTTCTTTTCATTGTAGATTTATTTGTCCTGCCATATATATGTTTCTGATTATTACTCTTGAGTCTGTGAGTCTGAGTCTGTTTAGCTCCTGAATATTGCACTATAGTTATATAATTTATGATTTTTTCTTTTCTTTTACTTATAGGGACCACTTTTTTCAGATTTTGAGCTGAATATCTCTCGTTTATCTTATTTATTATATTTTCTTACTCCCTCTACTTTGTAGCATTAGACACCTTTCTGTGTTTTTTTGATTTTTACTACAACTGCTTCTCGATCTACCCATCTTCTAATTTTCAGAGAATTATGCCACATTATAATTTAGAATAGTTGTGCTGCATAATAGTATGTGAGAAGATTTGGAAGAGCCAATCCACCTCTATTTCTCGATCGATAAAGTAGATTTCTAGCTAATCTATGGTGCTTGTTCATCCAGAAGAATGTATCTATTGTTCTTTGTAAGTTATCTAAATCTTCTTTGGTGACTCTAATATGTAATGCTTGAAATAAAAATAGAAGTCTGGGTAGTATATTCATTTTAATAAAATGTATTCTTCCTACCAATGATAAAGGTCTACTTTGCCATTCGCTTCATTCTATCTTTTTATCGTATCAATAAGGAGTACATAGTTATCTTATAAAAAGTGTAGAGTGACATGATCCTATTGGAATCCCTAGATATCTGAAGGATTTTCCAAAAGAAAATACCCTAGTCTTTTTTACCTCTTTGTCTGTAATATGTAAGGGGTGCAGAGCTTGGAATAATTTATCTTTTGTCCGGAAATGGTTCCGAATTAGTTCAATAGTTGAAAGAGAGCCAGGAATGATTGCCTAGGATTAGTTATAGAGATTAGTGAATCATCTGCATTGGATGTTACTTTGAAAGTATCATGGCCTAAAGACATGCCCTAAATTTTGAATCCTCTCTGATAAGAAGTGGTTCTATCCAGAGGGTGAATAGAAGTGGGGACAAGGGGCATCCCTGTCTTGTTCCATTGTGGGTCTTCAAAAGAGTCTTCTTTAAACCTGGGAGATGTAATTGTGTGAGAAGTTTGGAGTATAAGGTTTTAAAAGTGTACAGTAAAGATTCAGGGCAGCCCCAGTATCTATGAAGGCAAAACAAATAAGGCCATGCAACTCTATCAAACACCTTCTCTACGGCTAGTGACAGAAGTTGTCTCTCATGTATGAATCCAACTTGGTCAAATTGTATTAGGGTTGAAAGGACTCGTATAATCCATTTTGCTAGAATTCTGGTGTCTATATTTATTAATGAAATGGGTCTATAGTTTCCCACAAAAGTAGGATCTTTATCTCCTTTAGGGAGTAGAATAATGTTAGCCGTGGTTTTAGGTTAGAAAGGAACATGTCTATTCTTGAATAAGTGCCATGTGGGGCAGAGTAGAATGAGTAGTCAGATTCTCCAGTGTGTTGTGCGTTCCATATGGTAAAAACCAAAGGAAAAAAAAAAAGTTACCTGCGCTCTTTCCATATGTCTATTAATTTGTATGTATTAATAAACTTGTATCATAGTTTATCTTGTCCTTAACGATCTTGAGAACGTAACAATCCTGGTTTAGTACTTCTATCTACAGTTGGGCATGAGGCTGCGTTGTTGTCTTTAATAAGTGGATTGAAAAGGTCACCCAATTTCTCCCAATCTTATTTGGAGCATATTAATTAAGTAGGTGAAGTTGCGTGATTCCATAACTCCCGATACTAATAAATAATGTCCATCTGGATCTAAATAGTGTTGATTATCTGAAATTTGCAATGTTTATGAAAGAGTATTGCAACTCTGTTGTGTTTACCGATAGCATTTGAGGAAACCAATCTGGGATAATAGTTATCTGTAAGTGAAAGTTTGTTAGATGCGTTTCTTGTAAAAGTTCAATGTCTACTGTGAGTTTCTTTAGCTCCCTAAATATTATTTTTCTCTTTTGTGGTGAGTTTAAGCCTTCATATTTAGGGAAACAATTTTTGTTGTCATTGCATGTGCTTGGGATTATTAGCCTCTAAAAGCTGAAAATCTTGTGTGAACAAGATCCATATCATTATTCGACTTTCAATTGACAGGAAGTTCACACAGCGGCAATATATTAATTATTATTATTAGTAGTAGTAGTATTATTTATATAGCGCCAGCTTATTCTACAGCGTTTTACAATAAAAGGGGAATTTACTAAATGAGACAATAACAAAATGTAACAGGAACAATAGGTAGTTTAGGCCAAAGTGTTGTTGTACCTCAAGAACTAGGTCTCGTCCAGTTACTGGGGGGGAAATGGGTCTCGTTGCAGTTTAAGTGGTTCCTGACTAGCTGAAGGAAGGAAATTAGCGGAGGTAACTGGTCGGGTTACCCAGAGTCCACTACAGTTGGAATTTAGGAAGTGAGTCATATGAGTAAAGACAAGTCTTTCTAGAAGCTTTGAGGAACAAGGAAGCAGGGATATGGGATGATAGTTGGAAGTGGAAGACAGATCTAGGGATGGCTTTTTTAGGATGGGTACAACAGTAGCATGTTTAAGGGGAGCAGGGACCACACCAGATGAAAGAGCAGTTTACGATGTGTGTTAAGGATGGTACACAAGCTCTGATGAGGGGGGAAGGTACTGGATCAAGCGGACAGGTGGTGGGACGAGAGGAGAGAAGTGCAGCCACCTTTCACATCCTGTTGCTGTTGTGCATCATTTCTGTCTTGGCTTCTGATATCTAGTACTCTTAACAATTCTTGTTTAGTTTTTCTTGTTTTTTCTTGTTTTTTATTCTATGTCTGTTTTTTTTTTTATGCCGGGTTTTCTGGGTTCATTCCTTTATTACGTTCCCGGAATTCCCAGTCTCCTGGATTCCTTTAAATGTTTGTTTTTTGTTGTCACAGCCATTCCTTTGTGATTAATCCTTTTTGTTTCAGTCTGTTCCTGCAAGCAGTTATCTAATTTCCTCTGCTCCTTTCTTTGCAGGTAAGTAGTATGTGTTTTAGTGTTGTTTATTTATTGTTGCATATATAGGCAGTTAGGACCCACTGTAATAGGAGTACTTTGGCACAGTGGTGGGCTGCATACATCTTGGCCATTTATGTATGTCTAAATCTCCAATGTTTATTACATTCTGCCTTGTATCTCTTGTCTTGTTTTAATTTGTCTTGTATTCCCAGTTCATGTACAGTCCTGCCCTGTCCATGTCCTGTTCATGTTTCCCTCATGTATTGTGTACATGTTCTGGGTTCTGCTTTCTGTCCTGCTTTGGTTCTGGGCTCTTCTAGTCTTGTCTTGTTATCTTGTTTGGTGCCTGTTCTAGTCTTGCTTTGTTTCTAGTACTGGATACATTCCTGCTGCAGAGCCTCCCTATCCAGATCCAGGGAGGTCTGCATATTATCATCCAGCTCCTGGGATCCAAAGAAGCTGCATCAGGGTCCTGGTATGTGGCTGCACAAACGTTGGTGCTCAACACCAGGAGGCATGTGGTTACCCTGCACCAGGCCCTGATAGTCCATTTCCACGCTGTGACTCCAATATCCATTCAGGCACACAGGGGTCCTGGTCTTTGGACTGCCACCCGTGACACCACCTCCTGTTCAGTAGCTGGAGGGAAGTCTTGTAGGGAGGGTATGGTCCAAGTGAGGTTGAAATAGAGAGGGCAGAAGGGGGGAGAATTCATTCCTTAACTGTTTAATCTTGTCAGTAAAGTAACATGCAAAAAGATCAGCTAAAAAATTAGTTTGTTGTGTGGCCACAGCAGAGTGAAGAAGAGTTAAAAGTATTAAAGAGGTGCCTAGGATTGCAGGAGCATGAACTAATGAGAACAGAAAAGTAGGATGTCACGCCAAGGGTGCATAATTCATTGTTGCACAACAGAATACTGCCATTTAATACAATTTGTGTAGTGCATATATAAATTGGCCACTTGGTTGCACGTTGATGCAGTCGAGAAATTAGTTCAGTATGGATGTCATCAGCAAGATCATGAATATGGCAACTATAAATTATTACCTTTACTGTATATCCAATAATATATGAGATTTACTAAGTTATTTAAATTTAAAATGTTAATCTTATATTTATTACTATTGTTTTATTTAATTAGATGAGTTTTGAATGAATTTCATTTTGTTTTAACCCTCTTCTTTCCTCCTTTTTTCATTTCCTCATTCCTTTTTTCCCTTCCTTCTTCACTTCTTTCCCTTTTTCCTTACCCCTTTTCTTCCATCTCTTCCTCTTTTTTCCCATCCCTTTTTATCCCTTTCTTTTCTTTTCCCTCCTTTCTCTCTTTTGTGTGTAAAATGCATTTTGTGAATGTAATTTATGAAGCCTGGGATTAGGTGTACAACTTCAAACCTTAATCTTCAGTTAAAATCTATGAATCATAATTTAATACATTATCCCTTCACTCTTTTATTTTGACAACCATACTACAGACTTTTGACATTAAGTGGAAATAAGATATTAGTTCCATTAAAAACCTCTTGTGTGGATATTTGAGGCAAGGACTGTTACTCCTAATTATCATCAATGTCGGATATTGAAAGAGAAATTTGACATTCTCAGGTATTTTGATACCTGGTACTCTGAAGAATTTTTCAGGGTCTTCTATTGGGATCAAAATGTGTGTGCAGCTATTTTGAAATGCCAGGAGTTTAAAGGGATACCCCAAAGCAAATGGTATTTTGTTGGAATGTAAAGCTTCAGCTAGTGGTTTCCATGTTTGTCGTTTTTGAAGAGTGACAAATGCTCGATCCTGCTACACCTTTATTGGCTTACCCTAAAAAGTAACTTTTGTGTTTCTGCATTTTCTGATTATAGTCTCTTTTGTGTTAAAGAGGTGAAAACGTACGATAATATCTCGGCGCTGAGTCCCCTCTCTACGTGGAGCTCTTAAAGCTCTATGAGCTCTATCAATCACCCAGGTTGAGTTAGGGATTTTTGGTAATAATGGCAAGAAGTTTAAAATAAATCTTATGTCACATTGCACTCTTTTGCTCCCTCTCGTAGTCCGCAGATCCAGATCCACTTCCATAGTGGTCTATAAAGTTTGTGAGAAGCTCATTATATGCCTTTGACACTGTTTCAGTTCTGACTTTAAGTGTTGTTGCTCGAGCCCCCAATAATTGAATTGCTTGTCTTACTTCTCAGGCATTTCTTTCTATTTCTCCAGCTTAAAATTCTCTGTCAATGCTCGTATGAGCTAAAATCATAGCTGTATCATCTGAATAATATATAGGAGAATAAGATGTTCTGTTATCTTGTGTTTCCTGTACTTGATGTTCAGACCTCACAGCGCCATCTTGTAAGTCCGGTGGCTCTCGGTTTTTATGTGTAAATGAGGTCACAGTAACCTGTTTTGGTGTTCATTTTTCATGATTTGCTATCATTGATAATAAGGGCACTTTCTATAAAGTATTTTTATATTTGTAAAGGTATTATAGCAGTTTACAAGTGTTATTTTTAGGTTGCAAGTGCGGAGTTCACTGCTCAGACGTCCACTCGCAGCCAAGGTCCGGCCAAGATATTGTATAAAGAAAAATGCAGGACAACTACAGCAAACTATTGATTATTGGTAGTTGCCTGGGGTCTGCTGAATTTGATAGACGTTTTTCAAACACCAGGAACCCAATTTCATTTCCATAACCAGAGGTAAAGAAATCACAATCTTTGTACTTAACTATGCTGCACCTAGGGGCAATTTGTGGGGATCTCTGTTCACATCATTATTAACTTGTACAACATTACCCATAGTCAAGTCTGCCTGCACCTTTCTTTTTCTTCCTTACGACACTTAATCCTGATTGGTTGCTACTGGTTTTGACTCAATTGTGAAGGAGACCCCCTTTTTTTTTTTTTTTTTTTTTTTTTTTTTTTTAATAGGACAACTCAAATCTGTTTATGTGGCTTATGTAGAGCTTTAGGGGCAGGATTTAAGAAGTTTATCTGACTTGTTTGTTTGTTTGTCCAAAAGTTAGAAGTTTGTGGATAGGCCCATAGTCTCATGGAAAGACGTTGAGAACATATTGGAGGTCTAATTCATTTGATGAGACCTATGGAAACCACCAGAATAATTTGGAAAGCTTATCCAACTATATTAAAAAAGAGACTTTGGTTTGTTCTATATACTTTTACATTGACTCCTTGGACCTATGAGCTTTTACTTCAAAATCAAACCCTAACATCTCCAATATTAAATGGCTAATTTACAGTTAGACCCAGAAAACACATCTTCACCAACTTTATGTTAGGGAAATATTTAGTTTGAAGGGTCAGTTCACACATTGCCTACATACCTGTAAACCATACAAAAATGACAGATTGAACTAGAATTTTCTAAAGCTACATCGACTTGCTTCTGTGTTTATTCAAAGTAGGTCCCCTTCTGGATATAGTAAAAGTATTGACTCGAATTTCATTAATGTTTAATAAAATCTCTTTTCTCGCTACTCCATTTTAAGGGAGATTCAGCAGTGATCATTAAAAAAAGAAAAGACTTGGCCAGACGATCCTCTGTTGTATTGAGGTGAGAATTAAGTTCTTGTTGCAGATAAAATATTTATTTTTCACCTTCATCAGCTGTGATTCTGCATACGTGTTGTGTTATAGAGTTCAAACTGCCTGTTATTATATTGAAGAAATGGTTTATAAAAAATAAAAAAAAACGTCTGTATGTGTTTTTTTTGTTTGTTTTTTTTTAATATCATTTTCTTATAAGTTGACTCTAACTCAAAATCCAAACACTAAAAAACTTGCCTTGCCATTTTGTGCTAAGGCCATAAGGCCAAGTTCTTCCTGCAGCTCAATTCTCTCCCAGTTCTGTTTTCTAGTTTATACTGCAGGCTGAGTGACAGCCAGACATAGTGGAATGGATGCTGACATGGAGGGGGAAAAAATAGATCAGGGAAACCTCATGTGAGAATCCCTGGTTTGGTATTTCATAAAACTAAGTAATTGATTGAAATATCTTTAACAGTAAACAATGTGTCAGAAGATTGCTGCAATATAGCAAAAGATAACCATATAGCATAACCCACCGACCCAACGACAATCACAAGCTCACCACTAGACAAGGGAAACACGCCCACACACCTCATCCACAACACCCCGCAACTTACACGGACACGTAGGACGAAACACATCATCAACCGTGACGACCCCACCACTCTTCCTAACTGGCCAGACAGGCCGCAACCCCCCCACCCTCGCACCCATTACTGACCAGGAGACCGCTCGGACAGAGCAGACCTGGACCACACCAAACCCACCTGGTATACATCAGAGACATACAACACGAACCAGCTAACTGTACCAAAAACTGTATGATCTGTTGCAACCACAAATGGTTTGTACTGTAACAACACAACAAAGCCGGTTTCGGCATATGTCATGAGATGTATATGTCAAACACTAGTATCCCCAGATTCTTTTTCTTGTAACCCTCCCCTCAAAACACTAAACTCTTGTAAAATAAAGAATTGTTAAAAACCAAACAAAAAAAACCAAAACATTTAACCATCTGTTCAATGATATAACCGGCTTTATTATCCATTGCCAAAAATAAACCTTAAAATGACAGGTGTATCTATATGCTAATATATGCAAATTAGATATAGTGATCCTAAAAATCAAGACAACAGGTTATATATATTGTGTCTCTATATATTCCCTATTAGTATAATATACATCCCTTCAGAATCATTTCATGATTTACAATGTCCAAATACAATGTCTGGAGCAATTGTTGAAAAAGGAGAGTAATTGAAAAAAGACAGTATTATAATAGGGAGAGATCACCTCAATTATCAATTGCCTGTAATTGTAGTAGGGGGTTATTAGAGTAGAAAAGTAGGGTAATAATTGTAAGATAAGTATACAAAGCAAGATGATATTGGAAAATCTGGAGAGATAGAAGGGAGAAGGTAAGCAACTTTAGACACAGCTTGAGTAAGCATGACAGAAATCAAAGGTAGCAATTGTCTGGCGGCTTAAAAGTGCTTATTTCGATACATATATGCTGCTCCTTATCCTGCAAAAAGTCCACTTATCTATAGTCTGAACTATTAAATACAATCGCCCAAATCCCTCAATTAGTGCATCTTGAAGGGTGCAAAAAAACAGAAATAAGTATAATCTCTTTGCTAAACCTTTCAACACATTGCTACTCTACCCCTCTCCTACCCCATACTTCTCCTGGCTGTAAATACCTTCATAAAACTGTTCTATCTCCATCTATGTTCTTCCATTGATCGCGCATGCGCAGACCGTGCCTTACGCACCGTCATACGTAATGACGTGCGGCTGGTCGGTGTGCGCATGCGCCACCAAGCTGGAATGCAAATAAACTTTATGTATAATCTACACAGCCGCATAGCGAGCAAGCCTCCACTGGGAGTGCTCGAATTTGATGCGGTCTGCGTTCACAGACCTGCCTAATGGACAATCTGCATTCTCATACAATTTCAGCATCTTAAACAAAATGCAAATCGGACCAGAGAAAATATAGCTGATAAAATGAAAATTAAAATTTCATTAAAAAATCATCAATTAATTAATTATAAAAATATTAATATAAAAATATTGATTAGTTCGTTATCAAAATATTTACCAAAGAGAAAGATGTTTGTGCATTACATAAATCAATGTGTGTAAATACACATACATCTGGGTAAAAACAGATAATGATGTCACCAATTAAAATTCCAAAATTCTAAAACATGATAAACCCTATATAATCAAAGGAAGCAATGGTTTCACGAGGTCCAAAACTTTGAGGAATTTTGTTTAGCATCTCATTCTTCATTTCACTGACAAGAATAAAAATCAATATAAACAAATAAAAAATATAAAAAATTACAGGTTAATATATAGAAGGAAACAGGCAAAATTAATCCATAAAGACAAGTATATCAAGATCTGTATTAAGGCCTGAGGGAACCGATGATTTCATTTTTTATATCCATTCGGTTTCCCTCATTGCTAACATTTTCTCAGTGTCTCCCCCTCTCCAGTGTGGTGTGATCAGATCGATCCCAATGCATATAAAATCTTTCCAAATAAAAACATCGCAGGTAGTACAGTGTTTCGGAACGCTATGCTTCAGATTTTTATTCTTCATTCCATTCAAATGTTCGAGTAATCTAACGTGTAATTTTCTAATGGTGCGTCCCACATACTGGATGCCACACTTGCATTGTAATAGATACACAACATTTTTGTTCTGGCAGTTAAAGTGTTTTATCTTAAAAACTTCCTTCGTAACTGTACTCCTGAATTCTGTAGTCTTATTTGCCTGGAACTTACAGGTACTACATCTACCACATTTAAAAAAGCCATTAGGTTTCTTAGATAAAAAATGATCTTTCTCTTTCTCCTCCTTGGGTAATATGCTAGGGGCTTTTCAGATTATTAGTTTTCTTATATAACACTTTTGGTCTTAGTGGTAGGATCTTTTTCAGATACTGATCCTGCAATAAAATGGGCCAGTTTTTCCGAATGGATCTTTCTATTAAGTTTCCCCCAATCCATTGTATTTTGTAAGGAAGGCAAAATCAAAATTGTTCTTATAGCTTCTCTTATTCATGGTCTTATTCCTATCTACTAAAATATATTTTTTCTGAAATCCTTCTACCTCTTGTTGAGTTTTGAATAAAAGATCATCAGGATAATTCCTGTCATGAATTTTTTTATTTAAAACCTGTACTTGTTGTTTAAAATCATCTCTATCGGTGCAGTTTCTAAAAATCCTCATATGTTGTCCCTTTGGAATATTCGTCAACCATTTTCGGTTATGGCAACTAGAAAATTCAATAAACCCGTTCCCATCCGTAGGTTTAAAATAAGTCTTACTTCTGACCTTTCCTTCTTTTACAAATAAAGTCAGATCTAGACATTTTATATGGGTATCATGAATCTCTTCAGTGAATTTAAGACCATATAAATTAGAGTTAATAAAAGATAAAAACTCATCTATAACCTTTCTTTCTCCCTTAAAAATAATTAAAACCTCATCGATGTATCTTCTCCAATGCACCAGGTTCGCACCGAATGGATTGTTCTGCCAGATATTTTGAAGTTCCCAATCCGCCACAAAAATATTGGCATAACTCAGTGCGAACCTGGTGCCCATCGCTGTTCTACATGTTTGAAGGTAATAAATCCCTTCAAACCAAAAAAAATTGTGGAACAGGATAAACCTTATAAGACTTAAGATAAAAGAAATTTGTTCTGCATTCATTTCAGGATCTTTCCTTAAAACTCTATCGATGGCATCTATGCCCTTCTCATGGTCTATAACAGTATATAACGACATTACATCCACCGTCACCCAAAGATATTCATCACACCACTCGAAGTCCTCAAATTCTCTAATAATCTGAGTAGAATCTTTAACGTATGATCTCATTTGTACCACGTATTTTTGGAGAAAAAAATCAATATATTGGGAGATATTGCAAGTCAAAGAGCCAATTCCACTGATGATGGGCCTTCCTGGTGGAGATATGAGGCATTTATGTACCTTTGGCAGGTAGTAGAAGACCGCTGTTTTAGGGGAGGAAATAAACAAGTAATCAAATTCGTCTTTATCAATAATACCCTTATTATAACCCTTTTTCAAAATATCGTATAGCATTTTTTTGAAATCACATATAGGGTTACTTTTTAAAATTTTGTAGGTATTGGAGTCTCCCAATATTCTTTGGGACTCCTTCATATAGTCATCCCTGTTTAAAATCACAATACTCCCCCCTTTATCGGCCTGTTTGATCACTATCCTATATATCTTCTTTGTCAGATTTTCCTTCCTCTTATTCCTAGATTTTTTTTTTAAATCATTCATGATCATCTCACTAAACACCGGGATATGATCCCCCTTTTCACAAGTAGGAAAAAATTTGGATTTTTTTTTTTTTTTAATTCTTTATTTTTGAGTGCACATGTTTTACAGATAATCTTTCAATGCCACAGCAGCACTGATTAGACAGTTAGACATCGCGTATATTGGCTACAAGGCATTTGAGTATTCTGCACATTTTTCTTTTAAGCAGTGTAAATTACAAGCTAAGCAAAGCATGTCTAGGTTACATATTAGACAAGAGAAACTAGTCGATTCAAAATCCTAGGCATGTTGATAGAGGTATGAAAACAAGAAGACATATTTAGAAGGACAGGCTAGCTTAGTGTGTCTGGTGTACTGGGTTGCGTGAATCAGGTTGAGCATGAGACATTAGACAAGTTATGGGTCCAAAGTGTATGGAAGTTAGTGGCGTAAGTATACATGTTGTGTACTGGGTACTATCTAGATAGTCAGGAGACAGGCTGTGTACCAGCTTAACATGTTGGGCTGCGAACCTGCCAATTACTGCTGGCTATGTATACCCTACGATCGGTACAAGGAAATTAAGCATGCTTATGTCGTCAACTAGCGTGTGGGACCCCATTATCTTAAGATAGTATGTGGATTAAGAAGGTGTGTAGCAATCTGACCAGTAGTTAAGCAAATGGGTAGTTCTCACTGGGTAAGCCTGGGCAATAGGTGTAAAAGGCATAAGTCAGTCCTCCTGTGTCTAACCGATGCCCAGTCTTGAGGCCTTGGCTGTAATCTCGGTGTGGGCGCGGGAGTCTCCCCAATCCGTGCCTTTCCATCTCCCAGCCGGGATGCAGTCGGGGGTTTTTGTGGCAATGTTCTCCTGTCTGGGTACCAGCAGATCTCGAACTTGGTGCTTCTGGTAGGGCCTAGGAGGCTTGCGACGGCTGGGAACCCCAGACGGGTGGCGGTGGTGAGCTCGTGAGGATCCCGTGTCTGTCCGTGGCCTAGGTAAGTAGCGGTTCTTGGCTGGATTATGCAGGGTAGCCCGGGGTCCATCGGCATGTTGCTGTCGCCCAGGTGGAGCGGTGGTCTCCCCAAAGGGATAGAGGTTTTGAGGGGACAATCCTGGGGTATGTCGCTGTTTAAGCCTTAAGCGACTCACCGCTGATCTGAGGTTAGTTTGCTGAGGCTTCCGCCGTATTGCCCATCTCCTTCTCCCAGCCATCTTAGCTGTACCTTGGCTCCGTCTTGGAGCTGCTGGCTGTGGCGTGGTGTCTTGTGGATTAATTGCCAGTGGGGCCCTTCCAGGGGTGCCCTTGCAGGCTGTGAGTCTGGCCCAGAAGTCCGCTAGTAAGCGGTCCAGCCGGTCCTCAAGTGTGGGCAGAGGGTGTCTGGGTGCTGTCTCGAATGTGGCTTCTGCCATGTTGCGAGTCACTGGTCTGGCTATGCTGGTAGGCCCAGTGTGATGCCGTGTTGTTGAGCTGCTAGCTGAGTATACCGGGATATCCCTCACCGGCAGGGGGGGGAGAGAGTGTGCTGGGGGGACCTCCAATTAAGTAGGCTGCAGACGGTGGGGGGATCGGCCGCCTCCCCCATACCGTCTGAGTAGGCCTCCTGTAGGCCTCAGGTCTGTCCCCTGAGCGTAGTCGTCAAACTCGGCTGATGGCTCGATAGTGACTGCTTCTGTGGTAGACCCCTGTCTCTGGGGCTCTCGAGCAGGCAGTTTTGTGGGTTTTTTTTGCTGTGATTTTGGCTGAATTTAGGCTGTTTTGCACGGAGCTCAGTCCATGTGCGACCGTTTAGCTTGGCTGCTAGGCTCTGCCCCCCTTGGATTTATTTTTAAGACCCGAATGGATAATTTCTGATGTTACATTCTCTTCATTTACAAGTGTCATATCCTCGCTAGGGTTACCCAAAGTAATTCTTAGTGTTTGTCCCCCCTCTTTTTTCTTTTCAAAGAATCTCTTTATTGTTAATTTTCTCAAGAATTTCTGGGTATCAATAAACAATTCAAATAAGTTTGGGTCAGATTGTGGGGCAAATTTCAGCCCTTTATTTAGAACACTTAATTGTTCTGAACTTAAAGACACTTTAGAAAGATTCAAAATACCCTCATTATTAGTCATATTATTCAATTGGACATTTCTCCCTCCTCTAGTTCCCCTAGTCCTCCAGTGGCTCCCAATAATTTTCTCTTCTTTGGGTGAGTCTGGATAGTCTGTAGGGGGGGAAACTTGTTTCTGTGAGTCCAGACATTCTGGTTTCTTGGATAAGGGCCTTTTGGTCGATTCTCTAAAAAAAACTCCTGCTGGCCAGGCTTGTCTCTTATTTTCCTGGTGGTAGTATTAACATACGTTTCTTTCCTTCTTACCACTCTGTCTACATCCTCAGAATTTTTAACTATTTTAGGTCTTCTGGGAGTGTTATTTGTCCCATATCCATTCTTAACCATTCTGGGTTCTCCAGAGTAGGTATATGTCTCATATCTTTTAACCCCTTGATTATACTGATGGTGTCTATGTTTTCTTGTATTCCTACCCTGGGGACCCGTGAATTTATTATTCTTCCTCCACTTTCTTTGTATACCCTTCTTATAATCCTCTTTATCCCGACTCCATTTATTTTCCTTAGTGTTTTAAATGTTTTCCTCTAAACTGTCTTCCTGGTATTCCACCAGGATTTCCATTAATTGATTGGAGCATCTATCTAGGGCATTATTCAATTTCTCCATAAAATTGGGGCTATCATGACCAAAAGCTGGTTCTTTTTCAATTCTCAGTCTCAGACGTAGTGCCTGTAAGTTCCAGGCAAATAAGACTACAGAATTCAGGAGTACAGTTACGAAGGAAGTTTGTAAGATAAAACACTTTAACTGCCAGAGCAAAAATGTTGTGTATCTATTACAATGCAAGTGTGGCGTCCAGTATGTGGGACGCACCATTAGAAAATTACACGTTAGATTACTCGAACATTTGAATGGAATGAAGAATAAAAATCTGAAGCATAGCGTTCCGAAACACTGTACTACCTGCGATGTTTTTATTTGGAAAGATTTTATATGCATTGGGATCGATCTGATCACACCACACTGGAGAGGGGGAGACACTGAGAAAATGTTAGCAATGAGGGAAACCGAATGGATATAAAAAATGAAATCATCGGTTCCCTCAGGCCTTAATACAGATCTTGATATACTTGTCTTTATGGATTAATTTTGCCTGTTTCCTTCTATATATTAACCTGTAATTTTTTATATTTTTTATTTGTTTATATTGATTTTTATTCTTGTCAGTGAAATGAAGAATGAGATGCTAAACAAAATTCCTCAAAGTTTTGGACCTCGTGAAACCATTGCTTCCTTTGATTATATAGGGTTTATCATGTTTTAGAATTTTGGAATTTTAATTGGTGACATCATTATCTGTTTTTACCCAGATGTATGTGTATTTACACACATTGATTTATGTAATGCACAAATATCTTTCTCTTTGGTAAATATTTTGATAACGAACGAATCAATATTTTTATATTAATATTTTTATAATGAATTAATTGATGATTTTTTAATGAATTAATTGATGATTTTGCACTTCATTATCGATTTCCTTCTATGGTCCATGATTTATTTATTCCACTGTGTACATATTCCAAATTATTATATTATGGGAATGTATTGAACATTTGATCACTTTACGTATTTATTCATATTACACTTTACTGATACATTTGTTGATTTAAGTGTCAATAAATTATCCACTGTTCCTTTTAAAGCTGCTTATTAGTTAAATTTCAACTGTTAGTTTTAGAAGCAAATATATGTGATTTGATTTATAAAGTCTAGTGATGCAAATGAATTTTATTTTTTTATCTTTTTCTCATTTTTATATATATACATTTTTTTAATATTTTTGTATTTCTTATCGTTTCCAAAATAGAATAAATTGATTTTTTTAACGTTTTCCACATCTGCTGAAATACATTTTTCTATATAATAATGAATTAATTTTAATTTTATCAGCTATATTTTCTCTGGTCCGATTTGCATTTTGTTTAAGATGCTGAAATTGTATGAGAATGCAAATTGTCCATTAGGCAGGTCTGTGAACGCAGACCGCATCAAATTCGAGCACTCCCAGTGGAGGCTTGCTCGCTATGCGGCTGTGTAGATTATACATAAAGTTTATTTGCATTCCAGCTTGGTGGCGCATGCGCACACCGACCAGCCGCACGTCATTACGTATGACGGTGCGTAAGGCACGGTCTGCGCATGCGCGATCAATGGAAGACGGCCGGACCGGCGGATTTAAAAGAAGATGAGGACCAGCAAGAAACTAGCAAGCTCCTGAGGAAGTAGACATCGACGAAACGCGTTGAGCAGAGCATTGATCATTAAGTATCTATAAGAGCCCTGTTGTCTTGGTATAGCAGTCTTTTTTCTACATGTACTTATTTTGGTATTTATCTGATATAGCAAGTGTGTGCACTGTGCTGTTTTCAGTTTGTGGAGCAGTACTTTTTGCATCTTGCACCCTTGCACTATTGCACTGTAGCACTTTACATTATTAAGTTACTTGTATGTTTATAGCTGCTATCCTTAGGGGGTCTTAGTCAATTTGGCTGCGTACTTATCTATTTTTTATTGTGCATATTGCACTATTAATATTTATTTCTGTTCTCAATAAAGTGGACTTTGTATTCCCACCTATTGCCTTTTATTTATGGGAATCTCCTATAAAATATATTTATAGTGGTTTGTGGCGCCCTGTTGTCTGAAGTAGTGTTCAGACATTGTGTTGACTGTTTATATTACAATTGCTTGCTTTATTAGTTAACCTTTTCAGGACCGCGGACGGTTCAGGACCGTCAGCGGTAAAACGTGCGTTTGGACCGCTGACGGTCCTGAACCGTCATAGCGGAAAACGGGCTGCAGGAAGCGATCAAAGATCGCTCTTGCCAGTACAATGTTGTAACTATCTGCCAGACATCCCAGGCAGATAGTAACAGCCAATTACGGTGTGTGAGCGATCCGCGATCGCTCACAATTGGCTGCTGTCAAAGTGAGTGTTACAAACACTCACTTTGACAGTGATCTCTGCCCCTCTCTCCTCTGTAGCGTTTTGTGAGGCGAGAGAGACAGAGATCGTGATAGTTTGTTGCAGCAGAGTGTTCCAGAGAGTTGTAAAAAGTATCAGCAGTGAATTAAAAATCCATTTTAACCCCTTCCCTGCCAGATCTGTTTCAGCAGTGCATTTGTACTGTCTGTCTTTTTTTTTTGCCCTTAAAGGGTTAAATTTGTTTTAAAAATATTTGTCTTAGTCTGTCGTAGTCTGTCGTAGTCTGTCGTAGTCAGTCAGTTTCCTTCCCCCAAATCTCCATTAGATTTTTGTGACAGGAGTTAGTTTAGGGATTGCTGTTTAGTCTGTTTTAGTAAAAAAAAAAAAAAAAAAAAAAGTATAAAAAAAAATGTGTGTGTTTGTAATTTGTTTTAGTCGTGTGTAAAACATGCAGCGTATGTATAACTTGCAGGAGGCATATGCCTTCTTGGCGTCAGACTCTGACGCCACTGACACTGCGTCAGATTTTGACCCAGGTCAGTTTTCTGACATGTCTAGTCAAGACGACATGTCATCTGTGTGTGAGCCGGCTGAAGAAAGAAGCTGTGCTTCCTCTGCTATGCCAAATGTGGAGGAGGACTGGGTACCTCCACAGTTAGCCGAGCCCAACGTCCCCCCTTTTAGTGCCAACGCAGGCATTAATGTTAATGTGGATGGCTTCTCCCCAATGCAGTATGTAGAACTATTTTTAGGGGATACCATCTGGGAGGAGATTGCTTCCCAGACTAACTTGTATGCTACCCAATTTATTGACAACAATCCAGGTAGCTATACAGCCAGGGAGCATGACTGGCATCCCACAGATGTCCCAGAGCTTAAAAAATTCTGGGCTCTTACAATGCTCATGGGGATTATAAAAAAGCCATCGATTCGCTCATACTGGAGCACCAACCCAATAATGTCGAGTCCAGTATTCTCCCAAACCATGCCTAGAGCCAGATACGAGTTACTGCTGAGATTTTTACATTTCAGTGACAATACCCTCTGTCACCCTAGAGATCACCCCCAATACGATAGGCTTTATAAAATACGCCCACTGCTAGACCATTTTCAGGACAAATTTTCGGATATTTATACCCCCCAACAAAATTTATCCATAGATGAATCTCTAATGAAATACAAAGGGAGATTAGGGTTCAGACAATACATCCCCTCAAAGCGCTCTAGGTATGGCATTAAACTGTACAAACTGTGTGAGAGCGAAAGCGGATACACATTTGCCTTTCGTGTATATGAGGGGAAAGATGGTAAACTGGACCCTCCTGACTGTCCTGACTCCCTGGGGACAAGTGGGAAACTTGTATGGGACCTACTAAACCCCTTGTTTAATAAAGGTTACCACCTTTATGTGGATAATTTTTATAGTAGTGTCCGTCTATTTAAAACACTTTATGCTTTACAGACACTGGCCTGCGGCACTGCCAGAAAAAATTCCAAAGACTTCCCACGATCTCTCATAGATGCAAAATTAAAAAAAGGTGAATGTAAAGCACTTCGGAAAGCTGAGGTGCTTGCACTAAAATTTAGGGACAGGAAGGATGTCCACATGCTCACCACCATCCATGACGAACGCATGTCCGACGTCTCTGTCCGGGGCAGAGTAGAGTCCAAACCGGTTTGCATCAGGGCGTATAATAAGTACATGGGTGGTGTTGATTTGGCTGATCAGCTGATGCAGCCGTATCTTATTTTACGAAAAACCAAAGCATGGTATAAAAAGGTGGCTATATATCTGATGCAAATAGCAACCCACAACTCATTTTTACTTTTTAAAAAAAATAATCCAGGGAAAATCACCTTTCTCCAATTTCAATTGAAAATAATTTCTTTAACAATTTATGGAGATGGACAAGTTCCAACAACGGTGCAAGCTGAGTCCAGACATTTTATTTTTAAGTTACCGCCAACTGCTAGAAAACCCCCCCCCCAGAAACGTTGCCGGGTCTGTTTTAAAAACGGGAAAAGGACAGACACCCCTTTTCACTGTCCTGATTGTCCTTCGAAACCAGAACTCTGTGTAGGAACATGTTTCAAGCTGTACCACACAGAACAGTTGTAAGAAGTGTTCCTGAATTTTTATTTTATTTTCTGTTTCTTTGGAAAGCAGCCATTTTTTTGTTAGTCAGTTTCCTTCCCCCAAATCTCCATTTAGATTCTATTTGCAGGAGTCAGTTTAAAGATTGCTGCTAAATGTACATTTGCTACCTGCACATTTGGCCTAACAAGTTTTCTGGCAGTAACACATAACCAGCTGTCCAAAACCAGATGACGTGTGCATAAAAACCAGAATAAAGAAAATACCACTACACTTTCTTTGGGGGGCAAAATGGTTGGGGGAAAGAAGTCAAAACACCCCATCCTCTATAACATTTGATGTCTACTTTATAAAAATATATACTATACATATTGGCATGATGGTAACATTAACTGGGGGGTACAAAAATATGTCAAACTGAAGATAGACCAAGCATACCTATATATCAAGTTGAAAAACTGACATGTACAAGTTCTGATTGTTGCCTTTTGGCCCCCAAACAACCCGGCAACCATATACATGGGGGGTATCACTGTACTCAAGAGATGTTGCTGAACATATTGGGCAGTGTTTGGCAGTGACACATAACAGGATCTGTTAATTCATGCCTAAAGTACAATGTGTGTGACAAAGAAACAAAAAAAGATTACTATCCAAAAGTTTGACAAAGGCTGGTGGTAGAATTCAGTGCATGAAAAGTGTTAAAATACCACAATTTAAAATGCCCTGGGTTGTCTACTTTTCAAAAATATATGGTTTGATGGGGGTAAAATACATTGGCTCAAATGGGACATGGGCGCAGGTTGATTACATGTCAAAATTCCAAGTTGGGAAACTGATAAGCGCACCTGCCAAACGTGGCCTTTTAGCCCCCAAAGAACCCAACAAGCCTATACATGGGGGGTATCACTGTATTCAGGAGATCTTGCTGAACACATATTGGGGTGTTGTTTGGCAGTGACACATAACAGGATCTGATAATTCATGCCTAAAGTACAAGGTGTGTGAAAAAAACTGAAAAAAAATTACTAACTCAATGTTTGACAAAGCCTGGTGGTAGAATTAGTGCATGGAAAGTGTAAAAATTCAACCATGTGAAATAACCTAGGGTGTCTACTTTTCAAAAATATATGGTTTGATGGGGGTAAAATACATTGGCCGGCTTCAAAAATGTCCCAAATAGGACATGCATGCAGGTTGACTACATGTCAAAATTCCGAGCTGGGAAACTAATATGCGCACCTGCAAAATGTGGCCTTTTAGCCCCCAAACAACCCAAAACACCTATACATGGGGGGTATCCCTGTACTCGGGAGATGTTGCTGAACACATATTGGGGTGTTGTTTGGTAGTGACACCTAACAAAATCTGTGAATTTATACCTGAATTGCAATTTATGTGAAAAAAATAAAAAAAATAAACTACCTATGCAAAGTTTGACAAAGGTTTATGGTAAAATGGCTGCATAGAAAGTATCAAAATATTCTTAGATGAATACCCTGGGTTATCTAGTTTAAGAAAAATATATACATGTGGGGTGTTTTTTGGAGATTTATGACATAACAGTGTTACAATGTCACTATTGATACATTTGAAAAATGTAAATTTTGAAACCGCAATTTCCTACTTGTACTTATAGCCCTATAACTTGCAAATAAAAGCAAAAAAACACATAAACATTGGGTGTTTTTAAACTAAGGACAAAATGTTTAATCTATTTAGCAGTTTGTTTCATTCGATTTTGTAGATCAGTAAAATATTTTTTAAGTAGAAGTCAAAAAACACGTTTTTTTGGTTTTTTTTCACCATATTTTACTATTTTTTTTAAAGTAAATGATATGAAATGATACAAATAATGGTATGTAAAGAAAGCCCTTCTTGTCCTGAAAAAAACAATATATAACTTGTATGGGAACAGTAAATGAGAGAGCGGAAAATTACAGCTAAACACAAACACCACAAAAGTGTTAAAATAGCTCTGGTCCTTAACGTACAAACATCGCAAAAACAGTCCGGTCCTGAAGGGGTTAATGCCTGTTTATGTATATGTTTATGTTCACAATGATTCTGATGCTAACACACCCCAACGGCCACTGATGAGGTTCACTTTGGCCTGACAACCGAGAGCCCAAAATCTCTTTTCCCCCCGCCTTTGCACCCTCGGACGATCCCAAAACCACTTAAGCTACACCCAGATGCGTAAAATTCATAAGACCCAGAATACTACCCAGGTGTCGATGACGCACCAACCCCGATACAAGCGTTCAGAAACCCACGCAGTCTCCAGCCTCCACGCTATGCTATCCCTTATCCCCTGACATAGACCTCCGCACATACATCCCGTAGCCCACACTCCTAAAAACCAACCACAAGAGTTAGAGATATACAAATTAAGGAGCATAACGATGCCCATACTGAGGCCACCACCCAGCCGGCATAGGAGACGCAGGACCAAACGCTCCCATAGCCCTGACAGTCCATTCCACTCAGTGCACGCTAGTGCCTAAGCCATTTTATCATGCACAACCTTATAGAACCCTTTTTGACAACTAATGTTATACAAGTCACTCATGCTGCCAAGCAGTCGTAAAATACTAGCCCCTGGCTCCTCAGCCCAGCTTAAGCTTTTTGTCCAACATATACGTCGTTACCACAGCGGCTGATTTACATAACACAGACATGTTTTTACGTAAATGTTATGTTCATTCCAAAAAACTAAAATGTGCAACTTAATCTTGTCACTATACTGTAAATGTTAATAAGCCTGTCCTGCTATCGTGGCACCTCAGGCCTGTTTGTACACCCTATTGCACGAAAAAATAAAGAATTAAAAAAAAAAAGAAGTTGTCCTAAACTTAGCAATTTCTGCAATGGTTTCCGACAATTACTTATTGAAGAACTCTTTCCCTGTCATATTAAACCATACTGAAGAGATTTTGAAGGAGAGAAAAGCTAGTAATAAATCGATATAACTATTTTTGATTTGTTGAATGATTTACAAAAATAAATAAATCATTCTGTAAGGAATGATGCTTGATAAATAAATAACAGAACCATATATCCAGAAAATATTTTATTAAGTTAAGCATAAACATGTAGTTAAAAGAACTAGATAAAATGAATAACCCTATTTGGTGCACAAATACCTGCAGGGCATCAATATCGACAGCATACAATATTTTACCCCTATGTGTGTGGCAAGGTGCAGTTCAGCGAAGTAAACCGATATAATCTATACCCTGAGATAGTGTAATTGACAGAAAATGTATAGATTAACAGATGCTTTTACGCAAAAATTGCTTCCAGGTTTGAGTAGTGGGAAGCACGTACGTGTGTGTGTGTGTGCTCCCACAATGCATAGCAAATTCACAATGCCAAGTGATCAGATGTGTAATAGAAAACCCACACACAAACTTAAAATGTATCCATATTGGTAGCAAAGTATACAGACTTTTATTCTAATATTAAGATTAATAATATGATTATAGGGTCACAGAATCCTTATTTGGATACCAGCACATCAGTGATAACTGGATATAAATCTAAGCATGTTTTTGGGAAATCTGAGGGGCTTGGGTGTAGTACTGACAAATAAAATGCAGAATCATTGGGATCAGGAGCGCGTATGGGTAATATATTACTCTCATCAGGCTTTATTCAATTTGAAATTAACCAGATCTGGAAATACACTGTTGTTGTATAGATCTAAATTAACAATACTAGAGACTAAAGTCACTGAGGTAGTTGACAGTATGTCCTATATAAAGAACAGATATGTACAATGTAAAGCCCTTTTCATATTACATGGCAACACATGCCTTAGTGTATATCTTGGTATAAATTATTTTTTTTTTGTGCATGCTGCCGTCTGGATCACTGCTCTGTTTTTGGTTGATGATCTAACCAGGAACATATTAAATTAAAATATATGGCCCTATTTCATTAGTTTAAAGCTTGAGGTTACTTAACATAACAGTTTTCAAATCTACATGGAGCATATAAGGCTGGATTTATTAAATAGAAATATCTTAACCATGATTACATTTTGGAACCAAATGTTGCTAAATATTTTTTTGTAAATTTAAAGCCCTTTCCTATCTTCTAAAAGAGGACCTATATGTCATTGTCATTTACATAGTACACATGATATGTCACATTTCAGTGGAAGCATACAGTAACTGTATATGCTGATATCAACACCAGGAAACTATTTTCAAAATTGATTGCTATATTAAAATAACCATTTCTGTTGCATCATTGCGGACACCCAGTGTATGCTGGGAGTGCTGTTCTAAAGTCATGCTGTAAGACCCTGTTATAGCATATTCCCCCCCCCCCCCACCCCCCCCCCCCCCCAAAGCAGTATTGTGAATACATTTCTGGAGCATTATAGAGTTCTTGGCTATTACGCATTTCACCAACATTGCAGAACCCTGGCACTCACTTAGCCATCTAAAAATATATATGTAGTCAAGTTTTTGTTGACCGTTAAGCTTGGTTTACAGACGCTTTTTAGATAGTGCTTTAGTTTTTCTGCTACTCTTTTGATGGTGGAAGAGGGGCGACCTTTGGTTGCCGAATGGCCCCAGCAGCTCGAGGATGTAAACGGATGTCCTCATCTTCCGTCTGTTGTTTAGCAAAGTTGACAAACACCTGAAAGAGAGTAATAGTTGGCTATCACTAAATTAAAATGAAATTATATTGATTACAATTGTAGTTTAGTTGGTGACCTTTTAGATCATATGCACTAAACACGTGACAACGTAAGTAAATTGTTTATTTTGCTCTGGGTGGAGGAATTATGTTGGAAATCTGTTTATATTATAACTGCAATTAATGACAGAATTTGGAAAGTCAGATTTATTTTCTGAAAGCAAGGGGCAATGTCACTGTCTCTTCACATGACTTGTTTTCTACCATGTTCCAAATAAACCAGGCATGCACTGGATTAGACCTTCAGTTGTTGTCCAGATGGAGATGTGCTCAATGGCTATGAAGGCTGCCAATGCCAGCTTTAAAGGGACACTATAGGCACCAAAACAGCTTTAAGTTAATGAAGCAGTTTTGATGAACAGATCATGCCCCTGCAGTCTCACTACTCAATTCTCTGAAGTTTAGGAGTTAATATACTTTGTTTGTACAGCCCATGTCACATCTCCCTGCATGTGAGTTGCATAGCCATCCTAAACACTTCCTGTAAAGGGAGATCTAACGTTTACACTTCCTTTATAGCATAGTCTGTTTTAATCTAGATTTTCTTCTCTCCTGCTCTGTTAACAGCCTTCCAGACCTTGCAGGAACCTCCTCTGTGTGATTAAAGTTCAATTTATTTTCAGAGCATGGTTCAAAACTTCTAAAGCAAGTTAACATCTGATTTGAAAATTCCAAAACAAAAAAAAAACAGTTAATGCAGGTGATGTGTGACTAGGGCTACATAAACAGAAACAAACATGTATTAAATCTTAAATGGCAGAGAATTGAGCAGTGAAACTGCAGGGATATGATCTATACACCAAAACTGCTTCATAAACCATTTGAGAACTTGGGATTAAAGGGACATCACTCATTACAACGAGGTCTTTCTGGAGGCCTTGTTGGAACATAAATTGGCTACTTCTGCATTGAACCAGCTATGGCTTTGGCGTACCTGATCTAACGTAGTCTGTGACACAGAGTATTCCTCAATGTTGAGACTGTCTTTGTTGGATATGAGTAGCTGAAATATCCTGGCAAGTGAGGAAGATGAGATTTGGTATTGCAGCATGTTGTAATGTTTCTCTCTTTGTAAACTGCCAGGGAAGTTTGTCTCTATAAACTTCTCTGCGGGCCCTGGATCTGGAGCTGCACCAAGCTTGTGGGCTCTTATTTTCATGGTGACAATGTAACCATCCCCAAATCTGCAAAAAAAAAACATCAAGAGAATTTAGAACCAGAACATGTTCTAAACAAGTTAACATGGGGATACGGTATTGTCCCCCTCAGCCCCCACCCATGGGCAGAAGCTCTAACATTAACCAAGGGGACACTAAAATGTCCCACCAGCCACTGTCCACCCCCACAGGCTTTGGGTGGGAGGGTATTCAACAATGACCGTTTATTGATCGGTTGCAAAAAGTAAATTAATGATAATGTGTGAATGAGCATCCTACCAAGTGCATTCTGTCCAGCTTTTTGTAAGAATAAATAAGTAATAATCAGTGCTTTGTAAATGTCCAAATTCAATAGTTTATATGGGATTCAGACGCAAAGAGCATGGATTTACACTTTACACTGAGTGCACCAAACTTAATGGTGGCTTTCGTAAATGTGAGAATTGCCAGGTTATGTCTGAATTTGAATATTTTCAGTGAATTTTGTCCATCCAGAAAACCTTTGGCGTTTAGTAAATAGTCCCAGTTGTCTGGAAAGGAACCCTATTTCTACAAAAATTAATCATGTGAACATGCCTGTGTTTTTCACCTTTGTGGATAGAGTGCTGTTGGGTCCCTAGTGAGTCAAATGTTACAGAGCTCTATGTAATGGCTATTGATGAGCTCTGCAGTGAGAGTGATCATATCACTGCTCTCAATGTGTACAATGCAGCATGCAATGCAATTCACAGAAAAGCAATAACAGAGCTCTTCTGTTCCTCTAACAGGACACAAGAGGATAAATAGATTGTAGGGGTTCGAATCTCTGTGGGTCTGGCTACAGCTGCATCTCTTGTGCAGAATTGCCTTGGCATAACAAAAACATCATCATGGTACCTGACATACTGTATATCTTCTTTGACATTTTTAAAACTAAATTACTTTGTCTAATGCACTAATTAGTTGAGTAGAACATAAACACACAGAAATAAGACTCAATTTTCCTTACTTAAACTTGAGATGCTGAATCGTGCCAAGGCATTTAAAGGATCCCTTCACCATTATGGCGAGACGAGTGCAGAGTGCTTCACATTCTTCCATGCTAAAAGCAAAGTAACAAAATGGCACTAAATCTTCTGTTATACATTAAAAAAAAATATATATAATTACTTTTTAGTACTATTAACACACTGTGGGATATATCGATGTATAGTTTTTACCACAGCAAAAGATATATTGTGTATAAGCTCATCAAACAATACAGCTAACCCAATGCAATATACAAGATGGCGGCTCCTTTAAGCCATGCTACATTGTGTCACTGTTTTAAAGGTGAACTGTTTAATGTTTGATAGGACCTTTGACAAAGAATGTGCACTGTATAGACTTCGTACCTAAGAAAACAGTCACAGTACTGGAGGAGGTGTCATGGGAGATGCTATGGGCAGACACAACAGCAACAATTAATTTGTCTTCTAGACAATTTCCAGAAAAGCGTACATAAAAGCTTAGGGAAGCATTTTTTTCCCCTGTCCTTTCCATAAGGCTAGAAGCATTTTATGCCTTACCATATATTAAAAAAAAATCCATCTTACCATAGTAACACAGCAAAATTGTCCTACAACCTCCCTAGATACCATTACAATGCACAACTGCACTGTCAGCCTATAGATTAGATCAATAAAAGCATTTACTTTATCATTACCTGTGCGAAGTCAATACTACCGCTCTGCCTTCTTTAATAATTCCCACTATGGAATTCCACAAGAAACGACGTGAGTGAGGATCCATCCCTGTAGTGGGCTCATCCTAAATATGTGCAGTGAAGCGTATTACATGATCAAAAAATTGAGCAGTTTACCGTAAAACTTTTATATAATAATAATTAAAAAAAAAAAAGTTATATATAAAAATTATACTATTACACCTTCTCTTTTGCCAGGTTTTAACAAATTCAAGAGGTTAACACCAAACACTTAGTCCATTGTATTTATTTAGTTTGACTGGCGGTAGAGTTAGATTAAGATTGTGCTTGATATGCACATTTTCAGAATTTTCTTATTGCAGATGCATATTGACTATTACTTTACTCTAGCAACAACTACATGCTGGAGTGATTTGCATGTTAGAATATAGGGGTGGCCACTGCCAAGTACCTACCAGCAAAACTACTGGAGGACATGCAATCAGTGCTATTGCAGTAGAAAGCTTTCGCTTGTTTCCACCACTGTATGTGCCGGCTGGCATGTCTGCATAGTTGTTAAGACCCAGTTTTTCGATTCCCCACTCAGCAACCTGCATAAAATAGTAATTGTGTAAGCCAATAGAAAATCTTTAAAGTAAAAAAATACATGTAACCATTATCTGACAGTAAAATAAAGACAAAAAAAAAAAAGTCCTGGTGATCATGCATGTGAGAAGCAGACAATAGCTACATATCACACAACTTAATTCAAAAACAATTGCTACAATTGGTAAATTTATGTATAAGAAAATTAGTTTTAAATAAGTCCAAAGATATGTCTAACTGGGAGAGAGACTGCGCCTTCACTGCCCCTTTAGAGATTTGGAACAGTGCATGACGGCTCACGAGAGCCTCCATGCACTGTATCAGTCTGCACGAGCAAAGATGGCATATGGTTCCTACATGGCTTGTATCATTTTGCCCTGATCCAGAGAACTACTGCTGGTGATGCCAAAACCACCTGGGTATATATGGTGGGAATGTCCGAGTTTGGCTTCTATTAAAAGATGTATAGAACTACAGCTGACAGGTCTCTTCTAATTAGCATATAAATTAACGCCACAAGTATTTTTATTCCTTATCGATTTACCTGTCAGAGGCAGACATAATACATATCTATGCATTACTATCTTTTCAGCAACAAAAATGTGTTTAGCCAGACATTGGAGAACAACTTCTATTCCATCATGGACTGAAATAAAAACTCAAATCTTCAGAGAGAGGCAGATAGACTTTTTTCAATAGAGAAGCTAAGACTTTAGGTACATATAATAAAATTTGGGATGCATGGATTCAACATTACATAACTTATCATTCTGTGAATTGACTTAACCTCATGAAACTTCTGTTCCCTTGTATAATAACTATCCACTTAATTGCTTATAAGTGGATAATAACTTTCTGACTATATAATGGTCAAATCATCTTTCTTCTTTTATTGTTTCTCGAGATGGGTCCAGAATCTGTCCGAATTTATATGTTACATGTAAAATTATAAATATTATCTACTACTAGTACAAGACTGTTTAAATATATATCTGAACAATTTTTTTCGATGAACATTTGATATATATGATATAGTATGTATGTCTTGTTCTATACATATAATATAAAAAGAAGCCACAAGGTCACCAAAGCAGTGTAATACAGCAATAAATCCACACTGAACTGATTTATTGGGAGAATGTTACAGCGTTTTCTGTTTTTCATGTTATCTATTGATTTGGTGAAACTAGTGATTATTTTTGCACCCTCTCACGTCTCACTATACATTTTTTTGAATTTCAGGATACTACATTATAGTTTTAAAACACCACAGAAATAAGTATGGACAAACCTGCTCAGATTTGACCAGATGGTTTGGTTTACACGTTTTTTTTTTTTTTTATGACAACAAATTACTTGTCTTTCTAATTGTCTCTTGGTCATGTCTGACAAAGTAGATTAACAATCGGACAAAATGCTTAACAATTTTACCATCTCAACTTCCTCCTCAGGAACGCCTCTCAAACGCCCATACAACTGCAAGTGTTCACGGCCAGTCAAAAGTTCATCAATGGCATCAAATTGAGGGCAGTAACCTGTGTTCTGATGTACATCACCAATCTCGTGTAAAACACTGAAAGAAAATAAATAAGGGTATCTCATCACCTCTCTGTGAAATATAAATTATCCATTCATCAATACATGAGATTGTATGGAAAAAAACATTAAACATAACTTTTATTTATTTTGTCTGGCAGTGACTCTTCAACAGTTGAAATCAAGATGCATTTTCTCATCCATAATTTCTTTTGAAATAGAGTTTCTCAATCTTGCCAGCCATACAAGAGATAAGAAGAGGTCTACATGTGACTCCAGGTGTGACATTTGCATTTGGAATTTATTAGTTTCGTCTCAACAAAATAAATAAAGAAATTCTAATGCTAGTTAATCGGAGTATCCATTTATTTTAATTTTTTTAAAGAGTGGGCCAGATGTAGCTCATGTCAGGTAATATGGTGGTTTTGGGGAGCCATAACATGCTTGCTTCTTTGTTTTCATTATAAAGCGCATCAGATTAGCTCCTGCATGGAAATATCCTCTAAATAAGATGACTGTTTCATGTGTAATTTGCCAAGATGGTACTACTGCTGAGATATGAGGCCTCTGCTCAGTGATGTAGCGAGGGCCCTGGTGCAAGAAATCTTTTGGGCCCACCTCTAGCACAAGGGTGGCCAATAGGTAGATCCCCATCTGTTGTACAACTCCCACAATGCAAGCTGGGGATCGACCATTTGCCCATCATTGCAGGGCTGTATTTGTGAGCAGTGATTGTGCATTTAAATGTAAGCCTGTTTTTGTATAGAGTACGTGTGTGCATCTAGGTTTAGATTTGTACTGTTGCAGGGGTCAAGTCCTGGGTAAAAAAGTGCAGGAACTCACCCAAGATCCACTCCCCGCCCCCCGCCCCCCTCACCCCCCAAAAAATGATACGCTTGTATGCAGGGGCTGAGTAAGGGCACGGGGCTGAAGAGGGGGACAGGAGTTGAGGAAGAGGGACAGGAGCTTAGGAGGGGGAGGGGGGGCATGGGCTGAGGAAGGGGACATGGGCTGAGGTAAGGGATAGGGGCTGAGGTAAGGGACAGGAGCTGAGGTAAGGGACAGGAGCGGAGGAAAGGGACAGGAGCGGAGGAAAGGGACAGGAGCGGAGGAAAGGGACAGGAGCGGAGGAAAGGGACAGGAGCGGAGGAAAGGGACAGGAGCTGAGGAAAGGGACAGGGGCTGAGGAGGGGGACAGGGGCTGAGGAGGGGGACAGGGGCTGAGGAGGGGGACAGAGGCTGAGGAGGGGGACAGGGACTGAGGAGGGGGACAGGGACTGAGGAGGGGGACAGGGACTGAGGAGGGAGACAGGGACTGAGGAGGGGGGGCAGGGTCTTAAATAGGGGGACAGGGCCTGAGGAGGGAGACAGGGCCTGAGGAGGGGGACAGGGCCTGAGGAGGGGGACAGGGTCTGAGGAGGGGGACAGGGACTGGGGAAAGGGACAAAAAAAACAAAAAAAAAACTAAAGTGCCTTCCCCCCTCCCTGAGGCTTACCTTGGGCCAGGAGGGGTGGGACAGGATCTGGAACCTGCAGCCTGCAGTCAGTGGAGTAAGCCGGCCTCTCCTGATGATGTCAGGAGGAGGGGGCGTGGCTTCCTCTGCTCCCCAGCGGTCCTGTGAGAAGAGCAGAGAACGTCACGCCCCCTCCTACTGACATCATCAGGAGAGGCCGGACGACTCCACTGACTGCAGGGGGAGAGGGGAGTTTAAAAATCCGAGTCCCCAGTCACAGGCAGGGGATTCGGATTTGTGCTCCCCCTGCTCTGGCAGACGCTTGTGCCAGCCCTGGGTCCTGCAGGACTAGTAATGGGAACGGCGTTCCTGCTGTGGAAAAAGTGCAGGAACGCCGTTCCCACGCGTTCCTGCAGGACTCGAGCCCTGTACTGTTGTATTAGAATGCAGTTGTGTACTTGTGTGTAGTGTTTGTATTTGATCGCAGGGATGTTTGCGTATGTATTATTGGCTTTAAAATGTGGGTGTACATTTATGTGTAGTATTGGTGTCTGAATTAAAGAATGTGTTTGTATATATTTTTTGGCATCTGAACGCAGGGGTGTGTTTACATCCCAGCAAATGGAAACATTACATGCATTCACATGTACACTGCTGCATACATACTTATACAGATAAACTGACATACACACATATAAAGACACTGATATGTACACACACCTTGATACACACAGAAATGTCAATTTTCAGGCATCCTCCTGTTAACAAATCTTGTGTGCAGGAGGGTGGATTTCCTGGGGTTCTGCTGCTGGGTGAGACTGATGGGAGTGTAGGGTTGGAGCAGTCTCTCTGTCCTTGTTCTACACTGCCTTGCTGTCTGTGCTCACTTCCTCCCAACGCTGCTGATACTACAGAGGCCCATTGGTGCTGGTCCGGCCCCTTCTCAGCAGTGCCCATCATGTGGTCCTAAGTGCATGGGCCACCCAATGCCCCCCCCCCCCCAGCATACGGACCCAAGTGCAGCTGCACCGGTGGTAGTTCCACCACTGCCTGTGCTTTCAGTACTGTTTTTTTGTCACTTTAGTGTGTGTGTGTGTGTGTGTGTGTATATATATATATATATATATATATATATATATAAGTTTGAGGAGCCTACATGTTATATGATATAGTTCTTAAAGGAGGACTTTCACTTTTGAAGTATTTTTTATCTTCTATATTTCACAAATAAGTGTAAATTAAGTGTAGAAATCCACAATGCTTGCCTTTTTACCTTTTATCCTGGATGGCTTTCAATTATTGGCAATCAACAAAAGAAAGGAGGGAAAACAGTGTTTCTGTTTCTTGTCCTACAATGCAATACAATGACTTGCCAGGTCTCATCTAGTTTGTGATACCATTTGCTAAATGTTGAATATGCATTTAAAATAAAATGGAGCATCACATGAAAAAAGTTCATATAGGTTACACGTGTTTTTATTTTTATATTTTTTTCCCATGGGAAATACTGTTCCCCTTTAAAATAAATACATACCTAAAACATAGTCAATAGAATCATTAGGCACACACTGCAATGCATTTAAAATACACCAAGTGGACAAAACCCATATATCTGAGCAATAGAAAATACTATTGGGTCAAGGTAACGTTGGACCTGTGCTCACAAGGATTGCCTAGGCAGCACACTATTTTCCACATCCACATCTCTCGTATTAAAAACATGTTTTCAAGATGACATGAATAATAGGACATTAATCCTTTAAGGACCAAGGACGTACTATGTACGTCCGACAAAAAACGGTCCTAGTATGTCCCCGCAGTCCTTCTTACTTACCCGAACACTGGCGTTCCCCCGCCCGCAAACTGTGGACCCAGGGCCGGATTAACATAGGGGCTGATGGAGCTGCAGCTCCAGGCCCATGGAATAGGCCCATTTAAAAAAAAAAAAAAAAAAAAAAAAAAAAAAAATTTTTTTTTTTTTTTACACACTACGCTTAGGTTTTCCTCCTGACTGGTATTTTAAGGCACATCCTGTATTTGAGGCTGCCTGGCCGTGCTGGTATTGCAGTATTACCGGCAATACAAATGCAAATATGTTTCTCAGATTACTCTGCAATACCAGCACCGGCCAGTAGGTGTCACTGGTATGGAGAGAGGCAGGGATAGGAAGTTACAACATACCCCTCCCTGCCTCTCTCTACTCACTGATACACAGGGGAGCAGCTACACAGCACAGTCAGATAATTCAGACAGCAGCTCCCAGTCTGCAGAGACAGATTACAGCTCAGGGAAGTGAGAGATGAGGGGAAAGGCATCAGGGGGACATGGGGACACTGAGACCCTAGGGGAAACTGGGACACATGGGGACACTGAGACACTGTGAGACATGGGTATACAGACACATGGAGACATAGGTAGACACATTGGGACACATGTCTCCCAGTGTCCCCATGCCTCCCAGCCAGTGTCCCTAGTGTCTCAGTATCACCATGCCTCCCAGCCAGTGTCCCCATGGCTCCCATTGTCCCCATATGTCTGTGTCCACATGTCTCCCAGCTACTGCTCCATGTCTCCCAGTGTCCCCATATCTCAGTGTCCCCATGTCTCCCAGTGTCTGCCTACCATGTCTCTGTCCCTAGTGTCTGTGACCCTATTTCTCCCAGTGTCCCCATGTCTCAGTGTCCCCATGTCTGTATCCACAAGTGCCCCCATGTCTCCCAGTTTCCCCAAGTGTCTCAGTGCCCCCCCAAGTTGCAAAACAGGTATGCGCACCCTCCAAATATGGCCTTTTAGCCAAGTGTCTCAGTGTCCCTGTGTCTCTGTGTCCCCATCTATCCTAGTGACACGGGACACACTGAGACATGGGGACACTGGGAGTAATGGGGACACAGACACTGGGAGACTAGGGGACTGGGTGACATGGGGACACGGACACTGTGATGCATAGGGACACTGATGCCAAGCTGGCCTTCCAATTCTTTGGACAGACATACCCCCTTTTTGGGCATGTTCGCCCCTTCTGGCAGTTCTGGTCATGTGATTCGCATCAGTGGCCTACTCTTTTACCCCGCCCATTGGCTTCCTGCTTCACTGGACACTGCTGTTGGTATGGATTTACTTGAAAGATGAAAGCATAAATTAGATAAAGAGATTAGCATAGAGTATGTGTTTTTTTAAAGCTGCATCCTTTCAGTTTCCCTCCAACACCAACTCCATCAGATACCTGACGCTTGGGAGGTATGACTGTTTTAGTGTTTTTTGTCGATAAGATTCTGTAATTAGGCCCCATCATAATTGTCAGCACCAGGCCCACTGAGCTCTTAATCCGGCCCTGTGTGTACCTCCTGGTCTGGGGGGACTGTCTGACAGTCCCCCCTCGGCAAATTAGGCCCCCGCGGGCCATGTGATCGATCTGAAAGAGCTGTGACATGGCTTCAATAGGCGTCTATAGTGCTGCCTGCAGGGGGACTGCCTGAACTGACAGGCAGTCTCCCTGCATCTGTAAAATGAAATATATATATATATATATATGTGTTAATAAATAAAAATATAATTTTATATATATATATTTTTTTCATATATATACGTCATACGAAATGTATTATATATATATACACACACTTAGAGTAAAATTACTTTTAATTTATCTCCATTTCCAGTCCCCCAATTTTTCTGTAGAGAAGTAATATTGTGTTCAAACTGCAGATGATACAAAACTAGGTAAGATAATACAAACACCAACACATGACTTTCAATTCCCACTTCAATATCATATATAAAGTCAGATGAAAGAGAAGTGGACCCAGGAGTCCTGAGATACTTAAATTATCACTTTTGTTCAATTTGAAAAAAATTCCATTAATAGCTATTTTCTGCATTCTAGATGAATAATCTTTTTCTTAGATAGAACATTGGTTTAACCCCTTAAGGACCAAACTTATGGAATAAAAGGGAATCATGATATGTCACACATGTCATGTGTCCTTAAGGGGTTAAAGCTAATCCATCTGATTTTAGTGTGTAAACCTGCATTTTTTCTGGAACTGTATCAAATGCATGTAAAGGGGGCCCTATATATAAATCTCCAGGAAGAAACATTAGAAACACATGTTTGTAGCACAGTTTATCTGACCAAAAACCATGCAGGTGACACACACTGCTTTTGTATGTTAATAAAGGTGAGTCTGGCATTTTGTAAATGGACTCTGGGACAGTTTCAGACCCACAAATTGTTCATGGTCTGCGCAGGCCGGGAGCAAGGATTTTTCTGCCCATTTGCTCCACCCACTTATGCAGACTGACACACACTGATCTATGCACACCAACCCATGCAGACACACACACACACACACTGACCCATGCAGACTGATATACATAAACATACTGACTGAAGCAGATTAACACACATGCACTTATGCACTTCGGGGTAAAGATTGCACAAGCAACAAACACCCTAAATGGTAGTGAATTAGGGATAACACAGGAGAAAGATTTGGGAATTGTTATAGAGAACTGGCAGTTGCTAAGGCCAGTTAGGTGTTATCATGTAAAAATAGGGACATTAATTATCGGTATGAGAATATAATTTTGCCTCTTTATAAATCGCTGGTAAAACCACACCTTGAATATTCTGTGCAATTTTAGGCACCCGTTCTAAAGGATATTATGGCACTAAAAAAAGTGCAGATGCGAGCTACAAAATGTATCAAAGGAATGGAGCATGAAGCACTGCTGCAGCAGTAGATGTCTGGGAGGGGAGGCCTGGCCTTGCTGGCTGAGGTGGGTGCCTGTGATCTACTGGGCGCTAGTCAGCAACCATGTAAGTGCTCCCTAGCACCCAGTAACATGGCTGACAGCACACTTTACATAATTGGTCCAACATAGAGTGGCGGCCTAAATTTGCAGTGAAGCCACTGCCAGTGCCCCTCCTTAAGAAGCGCCCTAGGCAGCTGCCTAATTGGCCTATAGAAGACGTCAGCTGACAAGTTGTGCCTTTGAACAAAGAGGGCTACAAAATGGCTACCCTCAAAGAGCAAGAGTAAGCCATGAAAGAGTTAAGTTATTTATTTTCACTACAAAATAATATATAAAGTTTATATTACACTGAATATTTTATTTCCAGGAATGCTAAAAAAATTTTTTAAAAAATGTATTGAATCATGATCTAGTCTAGTCAGTATAATGTTAGCAGACAGTGACCAGGTTTTGATTGATCTTCGTAGGAAAAGTAGTTCACAGTGTTCAAGCGTTCTATCCCCCTTAAAACATAAACCCCTACTTCTTGCCTGTATTGCACTCTTATGCAATCCACCTTCACAGGGGGAAGATATTAACTTGGCTTTATTACACCCAGAGGTATAATAAGCTATATGCCAAGAAGGTATAAATCAATGAAGGTGCAGAGATTTCGCATTTAAAGCAACCCAATGACTTGGCCAAAAGCAACTATGTGCTTACTGTTGCTTAGTCGACAGTAAATTGTAAGATCAATCAGGTAGATAATGCTTCTAAATACATGATCATCCGAGTTAGAAAACCCAGTTTATATAGTGAGTGAGGTTGTTTGAGGATACAAAAAAATAGTTTGAAATTTCTCATTTTCTATCAATTGACCTAAATATAATTTGCTTTCTAATATTTTAGGGGAGGTCACATTTACAGTTTTAATAAAGTGTTCTAAAAGGAAGGATATGATGAGATTTCCTTTCATGTCAAAGTATGTCCAGGAGCATAGATATCATTATTAACTTACTCACACTGCTAATGGTTCTTTGTGTGAAGAGAGCATATTTTTTTCCCTTTAATTTTACAAAGTACAGAAATTGGAAAAGAAAATGACCCATTTATTAAATAACCATTCAGACAACTGTTCCGGTTAATTCTCGGTTGCTTAGCACAGTGGAGCTAAACTCAAGAGGCAATTGCCCTATAAAGACTTCTCATTGAGCTTCACTGGGAAGTCTGTGATTGGACAGCCACAAAAAGTGTGGGTGGGATTAGAAGGGGAGGACTTGTAAAACTGCAGACAAGACCTTTTTCTGCAGAGTTTCCCATGAAGCCTGCTCTAGAAGACTCCTGACACTCAGCAAAAGTCCAGGTAAGAGTGCAAACTATCAGGAAACATGGCCAGGGTACTGCTCACATTATAACTACTACAGTTAGCTGTAGTAATTAAAGGGACACTCCAGGCACCCAGACCACTTCTGCTCATTGGAGTGGTCTGGGTGCCAACTCCCACTACCCTTAACCCTGCAACTGTAATTATTGCAGTTTTTCATAAACTGCAATATTTACATTGCAGGGTTAACTCCACCTCTAGTGGCTGTCTATTAGACAGCCACTAGAGGTCACTTCCTTGTTTCTAGCACAGGTTTCCTGTGCTAGAGCGTCGCTGGACGTCCTCATGCTGTGTGAGGACCTCCAGCGTCGCTCAAAACCCCATAGGAAAGCATTGAAATGATTTTTCAATGCTTTCCTATGGGGAGACGTAATGCGCATGCGCGGCATTTCCGCGCATGCGCATTAGGTCTCCTCGGCCGGTGAGCGAGATTAGTCTCGCCCACCAGCCGACGTAATCACTAGGAGGAGCGTCGCGGAGGCGGAGACAGCGGGGAGGGACATCGCCGCTGTCCCAGGTAAGTGACTGAAGGGGTTTTTACCCCTTCAGTAACCGGGGATTGGTGGGTGGGAGGGAGAGGGACCCTCCAGTGCCAGAAAAACGGATCGTTTTTCTGGCACTGGAGTTTCCCTTTAAGATGCGTTGAGTAACCCTTTAAGGACACGAACACACAAGTAGCAAAAATAGTACTGTTTAACATCAATTTCCAACTTTCTCATTTATTACACCATCACATATTATATACTATAAAAAGTGACCAAGAGGAAATACTTTCTCTTAGATAGATAGGAAGGTAAAGGTTATGGTCTAAAGAAGGGTGTATATCCACTAAACCACTGGTAAAAACAACCCACACCCTGGATTACCCTGGATAAGTAAAACAAAAATGAAAAAAGCAAAAAGAAACCAATCAAATTGCTAAAACCAGGAGTAGATACCAACACCTAAAATATTTATGGTATATATGTATGCATAGATATCCTATATTAAATGAATTTACTTCTAGCAGAGATGGTGAGTCTGCTAAACAGTGAGTTTAAAATGAAATAGATATAATCATTAGTAGACAGATCAATGTCATGCAATCTAATACAGCATGAGTTAGTAGGGAAAAAAACTTAGACATAGACAAATGTATCTAAATGAATATACACTGTATCAGTGCGTGCAGGAAGTGTCGGCAATCTCAGGACCAGAAACATACAATCAGTCCAATAATGTCTTTTAACTGTATGTTCTTATATAGAATAGGCTGATATCCCTTCTATGAAAACAGCAGGGAAACTAGCCAATGTGAACTGAATGTACTCTAGTAGCAGACTAATATTTTAGTCAATAGTAGTACGGTACATGAAGGATAAAATATAATCAAATGCAGAGGAATAGCAAGCATGTAGAAGTGTGGGATTTACAAACGAAATTCAGGATTGATGAATTACATTTTTATTTAGTACGAAATCATACGTACGAAACAAAAATTTCACTGGTGCACATGTCTAATATACATTTAATTTCTTTTGTGCCTAATTTCTTCACATTATTTCCTCCTCTCCAATCTTTTTTTACCTCTTTCATGGCGCAAAAAAGTAAACCTACTGGTTCCTGATTGTGCATTAATTTAAAATGGTGGGAGACTCTATGTATTTCTACACCTTTTTTAATATTTTACGTGTCACTACAAGACAGACTGTAAGAACTTTTTATTCACATTTTATGTATTTTTATTAATCTGTTTATTGCACTTTAAGAAAAATAAAGCACTTTTTTTTTTCACAAACCTGGATCTGTGACCACTATCTAAGGTTGCAGCTTTCCACATACAATAAAGGGAATGGGACCCTATAAATCCCACCGGGCTGATATTTTTAGCCGAGATATTACTGGCTCCCCACTTGTGAGTGTACTTATATATACTTACCTATTAACACACTAGTGGGGCGGAGCCTGGACACAAAGCCGAACAGACGTACCTGGCATGAGCTCCTGTCAGGCGGGCAAAAAACGGGGCAAAAGTGGGGGCTATATGGCCCAAAGACCTTCCAGGGTGCACCACCAACTTCAGGGGTGCCCCGCTGAATCGAATGACACCACCCCGAGACCCATCAGAGACAGGAGTGCAAAGCTTCATATGCGGCCTACTGGGACTGGAGCTAGAAGGAGGCGGCAGCTCTCCTTGGCACCAAGACCCTTAAGCGATTTACCTACAGCCTACCTCCCTCCCCCCCCCGGACCGGTGGGGGATATCCCGGTCCCCGCTGGTCGAGCCGACCGAAAAGGAGAGCGGACACCCTAACCACACGGCACACAGGGACGAAGGACCTCCACAGCAAGACCAAAATGGCCGCCCAGCACAAACCCCATGAACAGAGCACCCACAGCAAGCTTTTCACGCTGCCCCAGGGGACGTTCGATCGGATCTGCAAAAGTTTCTGGGACATCCTGCACAGCCGAGGAGCAACTTACCGCCAAGCTGAAAAATGGGTGGCCGTCTGGATCCGGCCAGCGAAACTACGCAGCCAATACAGGCATCTCCCACGAGCCTCCAAGGCAGCCGTCCGGTAGCGCAGGTTCCAGCGGTCCTCAAGGCGGAAAAAGGTACCAAGTCTCACGGGCGCGAGCTCCCACAGGCAGCAGTACCAAAGCGAGGACACCACGCAAGTGACACCTAACAAGATCCCATCATACCAGAGCCTCAGCAGCCGGCACAGAATGACGCAACTGCCCGCTGCCCACACTGCAAAACCGGCGAACAAGCGATGGCGCACACCTCAGGGCAACCTCAGAGCAGGCCCACCGACTCTGCCTCAGACTGCTGACTCGCACAGGCGACACCCTTCACATCCACTGACCCTCTAACCCGGCCGAAATAAGTGTCAGTGTCACATGCTTCCGCGCTTTACAGCCAACGCTACAAAACCAGTGACTGTACCGCTGCAACTCTCACAGAGCTCTAGCGGAGCTGCCTCCCGACGCAGAGACACCATGCCCAGGGGCAACAAAGGTGGGACTATTCACGGCAGCAACTGGGACTTACCGAGTTTGGGCATAGGCTGAAGCACTCATCATATTGCCGCACAAGGGTATACTTAGCCTGGAATGACACCAACCACCACTACAGCTAAATACCCGGACTCTGATAACAAATGCATGTCTCATACCTACGATGCTACCATGCCAACATTAACCCTTAAACCGTAATGTTATAATTTCTGTTAAAACTTAACTCCAGTGGTATATCATATTATGCTATTTATGTTATACATGTTAATACCTCGCTAGTTGATTATATTATGAGTCCTAAGTAGCCGTCCATTCATGAGGGCAGCAAACAGAAGCGCCTGTACAAACCGTCTTAAAATCAATCTCTTTTTTTTTTTTTTTTTTAAATGGGCAATCACACTGCTAGGCAAACACAGTACACCCACACAATGCAAAGCTTACCAGACTAAAGCTGTATGATTGCTTACTCTCTTGGACAAACATGGCCTAGCAATTATAACTTTAAACACCACTCCTGCAGTTGTAGACTTGCCTAGCCTAGCCTCCTCGTATATACACGACTTGACACAGAGACTGCTACACTACTGTAATGAGCAATTGGGAGACACTTTTCATGTTCAATTTAAGATAGCCCATCATCCTAAAATGTTGAAGCATGTTATTATTATTATTTTATTATAAAATTGTGCTGTCAAATGTATGCCACAATGATGTTTAACACTGTTACTGTCTGGCTTGTCACAGCTGTCGTGGCTTTCACAAGCGTATTGTTATGCTCTGCACAGAAAAAATAAAGAATTTAAAAAAAAAAAACACAAAAAAAAAAAACCACTAGTTTCAGACGTTATTGCCCTAGGGTTTGTTTTTTTTCCTTCTCCCTGTTTAGGATCATATTCCTTTTGTACCAACTTCATACAGTGATCTAAGTTCAAATGTAAAATACTCCACCTTGTATTTTTTATTTTGTTTCTATTTTTGTTGGTGTGGGTTAAGGGGATCCCACACAGGTGTAAGAGTATCACGTAGCAACTGAAAACCACAGGGATTTTATATATAGATTATTTATACATTATAGCCATTTGATTTAAGAAACTACCCCACAAACTCCTACCATTTGTGAAAGTTGACACTCCAGGGTATCTCATGTGGTGTATAATGTGTACTTTTGCAACGTCATTTTTTTTCCATTTGCTTTTTTATATAGACATAGCATTTTTGCTGTGTATTTTGTAAAATCTGATATGTTACACTATGATTGTACCACCCAATTATGCTCCACTAACTATTCAAAACATTACTTCACAAAATACTGGCAATGGCATATATTGGGATATATTTTGCCATTTTCCGCCTGGTGTTTTCACATGAACTTGAGAAAAGTCCGCAAAGTGGCCTGTGAAGCTTTTTAGTAGTTCACACATTTAAATTACTCCGGTACATACAATTTAATAGAGATGATAGTAGGCAGTAACACTCAGGATTAGGATGCATGTAATAAAACTATATAGAAATAAAGAATTTGTACCTGTATCCAGCAATGGATGCATCCCCTGAGGTTACTTCAATGTCTCCAGTAAGCATCTTGAAAGTGGTGGTCTTTCCTGCTCCATTAACTCCCAACAGACCAAAACACTGGGTGAAACATAACACAGGATTTCATCATACCTCAATGTGTTTATAGAACATATAACTTTTAAATAAATATCAAAATGTACATAAAAGGTAAGTTTAGGTATGATTTGGTATGGGGATACTTTACATACATGTTAAAGGCCAGATGAATTTTGTGCTTTATACATCTCTTTTAATGAATATTTTTTTGAGCTAGTCAGAATATTCTGAGATGTTTACCAATATGTTTAGGGCCCCATCTCTCCATTACAAGATGTCCACTTACCCATCAGGCAGAAATGGCCAGCCTGCCCCATGTTGATCATGATTAAGTTAGAGAAACGTCATTATGCACCCAGTGAGATGCCAACTCTCCACCTGTAGGGAGTACCAGTATCTCTCTAAGGTTGTAGGAAGATACATTTTTCTATTTGAGTACTGGGAACCTTAGTCTTATTAAGGTAAACATTACTAAATAGTAAGCATTTTTTTTTAATTTAACTTTTATGTGTTGTAAGGCCAATTAATGTGCAGTGTCATAGGATAGTATGCAATTTTGAGTGCAATTAATTACACATTTTAGTTTTCTTTAAATTTTTCTTTTAAATTTTAGTTTTCTTTAAATTACTATAAATTATATAATTCTTTATTACAAATACCTTTACAAAAAGTATTTTACACCTTAGGCCTCAATTGGATCTGCTGGTTTGGTTGATAATGATTCTTTTTATTTTATTTTGGTTATCAAACTATGGCTGGATATAAAGCCAGCCACATTTCAAGCCATTGAATTGGATAAATGTGTTGGCTACTGGAAATAAAAAAGTATTATACTTATCCATGGCACAGTTGGAGGCATGCCTCCTAACAGCCAGCAGCTGATCACTGTATTTAAAAATAAAAACAGAGGAGTATATGGGACATGCCCGACCTGTGGACATCAAGTAAAGGCTATAAATAATAGAATGAGGACTGGACAATTTATTTATTACTGCTATTTATAAAGCGCACGCAGATTCCGCAGTGCTGACACAACTTGACAAATTCCGAACATCACGTACCAACACCTCGCCCACTCCGCTACGATGGGGAACTGCGGAAACCAGGGAAGGACTCTTCTAGGCCTACATGGCCTTTCTCCTCCTTTTCTTTCTTCTATCTACAACAATTATCTCCCCCCACTCAACCTATTCATGACATAGGAACACAAGACTCACACTTGATGAATACAAGCGGTATATACATGCACACAGAAGGTCATGCTAAGAACGTGGAACGTAAACCACGGATACACACGGGGTCATGGCCTGAACCTGACCAACCGGAAAACACCCTCACATATCGTATATATGTATACACCGCACATACACCAGCCATGCCTTATACCTCTATCATTGCGCATTACCTTAAAGTCGGACACGCTGTATACTGCGATAGACTGATGGATACTATCGGCTGATGGATAATATATGTTATAACTTGCCACAATGTTTTACTTGGAGGCCTGCGAGCCTCACTTTCTGTTTTTCCTTTTTATTGATCTTACCTCAATAAAATCAGATTTACAAAAAAGATTCTGCAGCGCTGTACAATTAGTGGAGAAACGTACAATATACACAGACAAATACAAGAGGTAGAGAGAGTTCTGCCCGTAAGCTGATATCTAGCCATTGGAACTCTTTTATACAAAGTGTCTTTTATACAAAGGACAAGTCACTGTCCACCAGCCAGCCCCCCACCTGTGGCTATATCATAGGTATGGGGATTTGGGGTGGTGTTCATTATTTATTTAATTGATAGACATTCATTATAATGGGAAAAAACTACCAGACAATAAAGACAAAAACCATTCCCAAATATAAAGCAGAATTCATAAGATACTACTTTGCATCATCTACATATCTACATATTGTATAGAGCAGGGTTTCCCAATTACATTTTCCAGTGGAAACCTTTGACATAGTCTATCAACATCATGGATTAGCTTACCTTTTTCTGCAGGAGGGTAACTTTCTTTAGTGTTGCTGGCTGAGGCTGGTGTGCCAGGTTGGCAGTAGCTCACTCCCGACTGCTCCCTCACTCTGTCCAGCTTTACATGCTCTATGTCTGGGAGGAAGTGGCAGGCTATCACTTCCTCCCAGCATTCCATACAACAGGGGTCCGGTCGCAGCCTTAAATGGCCACGGTCCCTGACCGGTCCTCTGTTTAGCAATACCCATTGGGTGACCCTAAGTGCTTCGTCCACCTGATGGACAAATCGCGACGGAACCTCAGTTTTGTTATCGTGGAACACAAATTGGGAAACGCTGGTATATAGGAATGATCCAGTGTAATACGCCAAGCTAAATATGATAAGTAATTTCATTAGCCAGTGAGTGAATAAAAACTCACATTTAAAAGAGTCTTCTAAAGAGATAAAGGCTTCAAATGTACAGATTTATGTGCCCTTGACCTAGCAACAAAACCTTCTTTAATGAATGTCAGGGTACCAGGACGTTTGACCCAAGGAACATGCATCACCCTCGCTCAGGGGATTGGATTCCGCTTGAACACTTGGCAAGGTACATGCATTTCTAGCTGCACAAACCCTTGACAAGGAGGTCCCCAAACATATGAAATCAGAATGCCCACGCCTCACTCTGCCGGATAAAGTATCCCTTACATTGGAATTCGATCAGCTTTTGATTTCCTTTGGGGAGGCAGAGACCCATGCAAAGGAGTTGAGAAAGGCTTTAATGCAGCACAGAATACGCTCCTAAATACCACTGGGCCTCTTACCTGAATAATGTACCTAGCTGATGACGCATACGCCAGAGCCGAGTCGTTCACCGCAGACATGGGGTGCAAATGGGCACATGATGTTAAAAAGTGGGTGCAAGTTTGTTTTTGCATCATGGGCAATACCAATGTGGCCCTCTCTTCGGAGAGGTGCCGAGCACCACTACTCTATATTGATGCTAAATTGGCTGATTTCGGAGACAAGGACCTGGGCCTGCAGGCACAAGGGAAGTTGTTTGGCAAAGCTTTTCTAAAGTAGCTGAACAGACACGTAAATATGTTCACTTTGCTAAACAAGACACAGTCTTCTACCCAGTGGTCTTCCGGGGATCTTCACATGGAGTTTTTGGCAGGGCTAGACAAAATAGGGGTCGTGCCACCAGCCGCTTCTGGCCCTCAGGCCTCTGCAAAACACGTATTCATCCTCCTTCTACCCAGTGACGGCTCAAGGCCATAAATTCTCCTACTCTCAGGGCTCAGACAGGAGCTGCGGCAGTAGAGGACATTCTTGTGGCAGATTCAACACAGGTAAGAACCCCGCTTATATCTATGCCTTTTACTGTAATGATTGCAGGATGCCTTTTTTTTTTTCCAGAATTGAGAAACACTTACAGCAGATGCTTGGGAGTTGCAAACCGTTCGGGGTTGCGGGATCAAATTTGTGACAATGCCGACCCAGGTGCATTCATCTCACCCGATACGATTCTCAGCCTGACGATGCCCAACACATCAAACTGGAACTCTGGGAGCTTAGTGCAAAAGTGGCTATTCAACAGCCACAGGACCCGGTGGATTTTACAGCAACATCTTCCTGGTATGGAAGAAAAAAGGAGACTTTTATCCGGTAATCAACCTCAGGGACCTGAACACTCAGGTGGTTTACAGACATTTCAAAATGGAGGGCATTCTCTTCATCAGAGACCTCCTACAGGATGGAGATTGTTTCACATGACTGGATCTTAAGGACGTTTACCTGTCGGTCCCTATCCATGTCGACAACCGCCCTTTCCTCAGGTTCCTCTGGCACGGGGAGGCTTGGCAATTCACATGCCTCCCATGTTGTCTCAGCTCGGCCCCATGGTGCTTCATAAATGTCCTGAAGCCAGTGGTTGTGTACCTCAGAGAACAGGGAGTGCGCTGTATAATCTGGATGATATCCTGTTGTTCTTCTCAAGCAAGACAACTCTGCAGGACACACCATGTACACAGTGGATTTACTAGTCTCTGTGGTTCTTGATCAATCTGGCCAAATCGACCCTTGCCCCGGCACAACGAGTTCAGTTCCTGGGGTTTAAAGTGGATTTGGGGGCCTGTAAACTGCTGCTGCCTCCCTCAGAAAGTGGCAGGTATATTGATGTGGACGCTATTTCCTCTTTCGTTTTCTCCAGAAGGAGTCATCGTCTGCATTACTCGTCCTACTAAATCTAACTTGACGTCTGTCTTCTATCCTTTTTTCCCCGTCTAATCCTTCTTGCATTGTGTCTACTTTGCGTCGCTACTTAGAGGCTACTGCGGCCTTGTGGTCCTCCTCATCCCATCAGCTTCTCGTTTCCTACGTTCGCCCACACGGCCTGGTGTCGATCACAACTTTGGCCAGATGGATTTGTTGGCCTCTGTCCCTTGTTGGTATTGATTCAATCTTTCGGGGCCCACTCCGTCTAGGGAGTCATTGATGGCTTTTTCTGCGTATGCCTCTCTTTCTGACATTTTACAGGTGGCAGATTGGTCGCGAGAATCTTACCTTTACTTTCGTCCGTAGTCGTATGCCTCTTTTTTATGCTTCATTAGTGTTAAAATAGCAAAATATGAAGGCTGCTGTCATGTTGTAAAATTGAAGATTATGCTAGCTTTAGTGTACCTTTAATCTTAAGTTTAATAATGACAGCAGTATTTTCCCCCCAGTTTTCTCTTCCCGACCCCTTTATTCACTGGTAAGTTTGGGTGTTTCTGCTGCTGTATGGAAATGTTTCATTTCACGTCAATGAGTTGATTATTTCATGGTTTGTTACTTTGCGTGAGTTGATGATTATCGTGTTGATTATCATATGTGGTTTCACATTGTTTTAATTCACATAGATGGTTTATCATTCATCATTTCTCATTGTTATGGACTTGGGATGTCACAAGATGAAGAGGAAGTGCTTCTGTAACTTGTACACCTCTCATTACCAATGCTTGTTTATGATTGGTTCTCAGTTTTTCTTTGCTGCTATAGAGTTTAGTAAAGAAAGTAATGCAAAATACCTGCCTCCTGTCACTATTAAAATTAACATTATTAGTACACTAAATCTAGTATAATCTTTAATTATAACATTTCTGAGGTTTGATAATTCTTTTAAAGAAAATTAGCATGTTTAATTTTATCTAATTTTATTAAAGTTTAATTTAAAAATTGTGTTTGTATAATGTTATAATATTTACCAATAATTGTTTTTATACTTTTTATTCTCCTCTATTTCCTCATTTGAATATACATGGTATGATACAAATTAGTTTTTACATACGCAGTTATTTTGTGAAATAATTGGAAATGACGTGGGTGGGAAAACCAGATGACAGCCCCACACCTCAGCCCCACACCTCAGCCCCAAAGGGAGTGATCTGGTGGGGTGTGGGTCTGTTGTATGGCGGGCCAATTAACTTCAGTCCCATACAAAAGGGAGAAACCTAGAACAGGCAGGATAATGATCGAGATGTGTTTCATCTGTCCACCAGATTTCTCATAGAGAGGATTCCAGTGTTTATTATTGAGTTTATTTATTTGATTTAGTTGTTATTTTTAAATAATTACTTTTCAATTATTTGTCAATAATATCTGTTGAAATCAACACCTACTAGTGATTCCTTCCTGGAAACTGCAGCTTGGGTTCCTAAGAGGGCACTGTCACCCTATATCTGAAATAGGTCAACAAACTTAGAGCCAGTAATTTATGGGCTCTTAAATAAGGTGAGTAGGATTTTTTGGGAGATCTTTGTTTTAAGTGTTCTTAAATTAAACAATATTTCACCATTTGGCTCGCTCTCCTTTTTTGTATCTCACTTTATATCAACTCCTGGAAGTGTTTTATTGTGACGATAGGGCCCTGGTGTCTCTGGCCCTGAAGGTGGACCAGTTCAGGCTTAGTATCGCCCATGGGATTCTTTGCATTAGCCTGTACTTTTCCCACTAGCAAATGCAGCCTTTAGCTGGCGATGTTAGAGATATGGTCCTGGCGTTTCTGTTACCGATGAACCTTGTATCATCTGCGGGAAATTTTAGAGCTGCACTCGCACTTGTGTTTATATATAAATAGAATATGCACATTAAGCGCCAACTATCACACCTATTTATATTTGTGTTGATCTCATTAGCCAGTGAACCTACCTCTCCTGGTCGAATTCCAATGCACAGTCTGTCCACAGCAGGGATCTGTCTACCAGCATATATCTAAAGATAGAGAAATGATGGTAAATATAAACCATATCTGTCAAAAGATTAGACTCACTATTTAACAAAACAAACAGATATGTGTCTATACAACTTAGAACTGCATATTATGGATCAAACAATACTAGTCCACTATTATATGGAACATATTTTGATGGTTGAATAATATTTTATGACTGCATATCTATGTAGAAAATTTGACTCTGCAAAACTTACATCATCTTTGTGGATATGTGCATATGTTATGATTAGTAGGTCCAATAAATGCACCCAGACCACTTCATCTCAATCTCTTCATTGAGATGAAATGGTCTGGGTGAAGTGGTCCTGTAGGTCTAACCCTACAATGTAAAACATTTCTGTTTTATAGAGAATGTATTGTTTACATTACTGAGTTAAACACACCTCTAGTGGCTGTCTTTCTTGAGCAACAAGCATGCGACTAAATGCTGCTCAAAGGAAAGCGTTGAAATCACGCACATGATATTCGATATACTTGCACATCAGTCCCCAGTGCTCCTGTATGTGGGCATTGTATTGGGCCATCGGCTACAAAGCAATGTCTGCTTAATGACATCGCAGGAAGTGTAGCAGGCAGAAGCTCCAAGGGGCTCTTGTTGCTGGTAAAACTTACTTATTTTTATACTGCTGCTGGGGGTGGGCTGTAATCTAACTATGGCATTAGGAATACAGGTTTGTATTCCTAACACTATAGTTTTGTTAAATATTTAATAATGAAAAGTGTCAGGGTCTGCACTAAACATGGACCACACTGTCCTAACTATGAGAGGTCAGATTATCTCAGTTTTTTGCTTGCTTGAGGCATCTGAACACATATTTTAGTAGAGATTGGCATATCTCAACCTGACCTCTTGTTCAGTAACTGTTAAGGAAATAGAGACTAAATCTCAAATCCAGGACTTAGGTAAGGAGTTAATTTTGATATTAGTGCTAGTGTCTCTATTTCTTTAAAAAAAATGTTATCCCATTGTCTATGTTTGTAGGGTTTGTGTTGGTGATTTGAACAGCTAAATTGCATAAACCCTACAAATTACAAAATATAGATCTGCAATTTTTTTTTACTACTCTGCCCATGTATCTCTGTGAGTGCCATTGCATTATACAATGCAAGGTCTCGCACATCTATTTGAAGCTAAGGAGAAATATTTACCTTTGTTAATTCCTTTAGTTTCAATATGTCATTTTTGCCGCCACCTTTCATGATTCTCTGCCTCTCCTGAGCAACATCCTCATCTTCTCCTTCTATGGGTCCCTGTGTTGATTCTGAAAACCTAGAGAGAATTTATCAGATTTAATGGAATGAATGAAAATAAAAGTTTTTTTAAAAAGGGTTTCAGAAATGGCCAAAGCACGGCCGGTTGGTGTCTCAGAAATATATTTTGTGTAATTCTAAATAACCCTTACCATGAAAGAAAAGGCTTACCCTTGTTTGTTATGTAATATGGTACCAATGAAAAGGGCAATTAATCCAACATTAGACACAGCTGAAACTAGATTAGTTTGGTAGTAGCAGGCAAAGCAAACTAATTAATAAAGTAATTTAGCAATGACATTCTCTGTCCATGCCTTCCAGCTAAAGTTTCCAAGATACACTCACTTTAGTTGACCCAACTTTGTTTAGCCATCCCTAAGCCTAAAATGTGGAAATTGTTCATAGTGGTTTAATACTAGAGGCACTTACCACGTGCTGAAATAGAAGCGGTTCTGAATAAGAAGATTTAAGCCAAAGTATAAAACTCCTTGAATTGCCATTGCGAAGATGTTTCTACCCAAGAACTCCCATTGGAAAGGATTTGTGATATGTTCCTCTCCTAAAAAAAGGAAAAAAATCCAAACATATTTCAGTTTTTAATATTCAAGGATGGGTGGTTTTTTTTTTACCTCAATTAATCAGGAGTTTTATTTCAATATGTTTGCATAGAGTGAGTAGGAGTTATAGTTTACAAACATGGAGATTTTATTGTATAAACTTGGGCTTGTCCAACAAACTGATTATGTGCTAGAACATGTCAACCTTTTTTTTTTTATAAATTCTTTATTTTAGACTTTTTTATTTCATTTCTTTTTGGGGGGGAGGGGGTACAGAAGATAAAAAGGGAGGGGATGTGGGGTTTCAGTTGTTGATACAGATTTCTTTTAGTGAGCGTTTTGCAAACATTTTAATGTCGTATATGGTTGCTCAGTTCTCAGTTTGCCGTGTTTGTCGCGGATGTATTTTTGGTAAGCAGGGGTGGGGGGGATTTACATAAGAGTAAGGGAAGGGGGAAAATTCTATTTTTATTCTGTTGTGGTTCTGTGTTTGTACTGACTGTCTGGTTCGAATTGTGTGAACCCGTGTCTTTTGGTGCCAGCATTGTTTGTTACTAAGTGGTAAGCTTCTTGCCTCTCGATGCGGTAAGAGGTCACTTGGGTTTGGCCTGTGCTGTAGACTGTTCTCGTGGGCGGGGTGCTGGGCTTTGTGACCAGGTATTGGTATGTGGGGGGGCGCTGGGAGGAGGTGGCTACGCTGGGATGGTCGGATCTTGGTGGTGTAGGGGAAAGAGGGGTGTGCTCTCTCATCATGTGCCCTCCATACATTTGCCGCATTTCGGCTGCTTGGTTGGGGACAAGGAACGGGGGCCATATTTCCCCGGGGGTGTCGGTGCCGACCCTCAGGATGGTGTCTGTGGGTTAGGGTCAGGGGTCTGGTGTTGGGGTGATTCCTGTCCTGCCCCCTTCTCGTCCAGGCACTCCTCCTTCTCCGGTGTCAGGGGAGGGTTGAGGGTGGTAGGGGATGTGAGTATTTTCCCCCCCGCCCGCCTGTGCCCACCGGGTCCCCATTGGGTGGGGGCGGGTAGTGGGTTAGGGTGTTGGTGGGCTGGAGGATTTTGTAAGGATGTGGGGGGGGAGGTATTGGGTGTGGGAAGAATCCGTAAGTTGCTTTGGTGTATGTGCCCTTCTTTCGTTGTGGTGGTTCTTGTCGAGATGATGGTTTGAGTAGGTTTGGCTTTCGGATGGGGTGTTTAGTTCAGTACGTTGTGGCCAGTTTTGGGTAGTTTATGTCCCAGAGGTCCCAGGTTCGGTGGAACGCGTTATGAGTCGTCTATCTGTGCGGTAAATTCGTCCAGATAGCGAGTTTCTTTGATCTTGTTGATGATAGTCGATATTGTGGGAGTTCGGTGGTCGGCCCATCGTTACGCTATTGCCCTTCGGGTTGCCAGCGTTATCCTGGCGGTTAGTTTGTTTTCGCTCCTGGTGAGGGAGTCCAGCGGTTTGTTGAGTAGCATCGTCCATGGATGCACAGTGATGGGTTTGTCGAGAATCTTTTCTATGAGGCCGCAGACTTCGGTCCAGAGTGGCTTGATTTTGGGGGCAGTTCCACCAGCAGTGTAGATAAGAGCCAGTGTCGCTGCATAGTTTCCAGCATAGGCTGTCGGGTTTTTGGCCCATTTTGTGGAGTCTGTGCGGTGTCAGGTACCAGCGGAATAGCGTTTTGTATACTTGTTCTTTGTGAGTAACGCATACTGTCAGGGAGTTCGTTGCTTCCCAGATTTCGGCCCAGTTGCTTGATTCCTCCAGTGGTCCAAGGTCTCGTTCCCATGCGGCGATGTAGGTGAGGTTGATTTGGAAGGTGTGTGTCATCAGGGTGGTGTATATGTCGGAGAATTGCCCTGGATGTAGGGGTGCATCGAAGCACCGTTTCTCGAATGGTGTCAGGGGTGAGGTTCCCGCTTGTTTGATCATTGGCTGTCTTGCCAAGTCCCTGAGTTGCATGTAACGAAAATAGTCTGATGTTGTAAGTGTTTCGCCGTCTGGGAGGTCTTTGTAGGCGATGATTTCTCCCTGGTGGTATAGGTGGAGTAATCTGGAGACGTCCCTTTGGTCGAATGCGCGGAAGTGCTTTGCAACCATCCCTGGTGGGAAGAGTTTGTTGCGGTATATTGGTGTTACCGGGGAGATGAAAGAGGAGAGATCATATTTAGGGTTGAGTTTGTCCCAGAGAGCTAATGTGTGGATGATTGCAGGGGAGGTGGGTGGGGGAAGCGGACGGTGGGCGGGGGGCACCCACATGTAGGATGATGGCTGGTCCCAGCCCATGACATCGTGCTCCAGGTCCACCCATCTTTTGGTTCTCGGGGGTGCGTGCCATTGCTGGATGTGGGCCAGTTGGGCCGCATTATAGTATTGTTGGAAGTTGGGTAGTCCGAGGCCCCCGCTGGTTTTGGGGACGTACATGGTCGATCTGCGGATACATGTTTTTTTGGCTCTCCATATGAATTTGTCAATGGCGGCCTGGAGGTCTTTAAAGTCTTTTTTCTGTATGGGGATGGGCAACGTTTGAAAGAGGTATAGCAAGTTCATTTTGATGGTTGTAACTCTGCCAAGACAGGAGATTCCTAGGTTGTCCCAGCGTTGTAGATCTAGGTGAGCTGTTGCCAGTAGCGGTTTGTAGTTTAGTTCGTAGGTATCTTCCAGTTTAGGGGACAGTCGAGTGCCCAGGTACGTGAAGTGGGTCGTGGTGGTTTGGAAGGGGAACGAGTGTGCGTTCATCACCATGGGTATGAGAACGGATTTCGTCAAGTTGATTTTTGTACCCTGAGAAGCTGGAGTATTCGGTTATTACGTTGAGGGTGGCGTTCAATGATGGTATAGGGTCTGCTACGGTCAGGAGGACATCGTCTGCATACGCCGCTACCGTGTACGTGTCTCGTCTGATCTGGATGCCATGAATGTCGGGGTGGTTGCGTAAGAACATGTCAAACTTAAAACTTCTAACGAGTTTCCAGCAACATTGTCTCCAACTTTTACTACCCGAGGCCTTCATTAGCATAATTTAAAAAGACAAACCTGGCTGTTGGGATCAAGGACATAAATATGAGAGCAAGAGGAAAAAAACAATTATCTAACCTGCACAAAAACTATAATTGTTTCCACAATGGTCATCCGTTTGATTTTGGACAAAAGCAGACAAAAAAAACTCACCAAAGCGAGCATACACATCCGTCACTGCTTGGTTCATAGCCAAGTCAATGAGCCCACGGCCCAAGCAGAAGTGTGGGAAGATTAACAGCATGTCCTTCAGCCTTTCATTGAACCTTAACAAAGACTGAAAAGAAGGAAAAACAAGCCACATGTCTAAAAACAAAACATCAACAGACATTTAACCTACCAATCTACACAGAGTGCTTGGTGAAGTATGCCACAAGGAATATCGAATTACCAAAATTCAGAGATTCATGTCCTTGTCTCAGGGTGAACATTAAGATTTTTGTAATCACACGAATTCTATCATACTTTGCACTGCCTTGATTTGTGAGTAGCAACATTTTTTTTTTTAATATTTTTTATGGAGATAGTGTAGATGAAGCTTGTTTAAAAATAAGGCCTTGATTGAATATTGTTGGATAAGCTCTCCAAATGATTAATATTAGACATGTGCATTTGTTTTTGTACGAACACGATTTTTTTCGTATTTGTTTACCGAAACGTAAACGAAAGTCCTACATACGAAAATGAAACAAAATAAAAAAGGGCTTATGACAAATGCTTTGCCTTTTCATTTCAGTTCTTTCATTTATTGGACACACTGCGCATGCGCAAAAAAAAAAAAAAAAAGGAAGGACGGACGGACGGAGCAGTCATAGTGACCCCCATAGGTTAATGCGGGTGGGGGTGAGGGGGATAATTGAATGGTTAATGTTACAAGGAGGGAGCTGGTAGCACTGCCGGCTCCCTCCTTGCTTTTTATTTTTTTGTGCATGCGCAGTGCTGTTTAAACAAATTATTTTTTCAGCATTTCAGCATTTGTACAAAACAGAAAATTTCACTGGTGCACATGTCTATTTAATATTAATGGATACATTTTTAAAAAATAGTTTACATTATGAAAATAAATGAGTAATATATACTTTAATATGTTGAAAAACTTATTTTGAAATGTTTATCCCAAAAAATGTAATCAATTGAGAAACGTATCCAACGATATTAAATCAAGGTCTAAGTGAATGAGTCCTAACATGGATCCATGAGGAAGCATTATTACACAAAAGTGTTTTGATGGTTTATCATTTGGTTATACTCGGCTGAGTATAAACAAGACATGGACAGACTTCGATTAACCAGCTGGCTTTTCAGTTCCCGCCACCATCTCTCTTAAAGTAGTGACTTTATTCTTTATTTTATTTTCTGGCAGCAATTGCCCAGAACACCTGCCTTGCAAAGATGTTGTTGCATTGGGAAGTCTGTGATTGGGCAGCTACAGAATGTTTGGCCTGGGTACGAGTGGGGAAGCCTTGGAAAGGAAGCAAAAAAAAAAGACATCTGCAGCTTTTTACAACTACTTAGATATATCCCTAATGAAAAAATGTGTACGTAAATGTATGCAGGTTTTCATTGGGGGTATACCTACTAAATAGTTATTTTTTGGGCTTACGTCGACAGTAGACTGCTCCTTTATGTATTTATAAAGTGTTGCTTATACAAACACTTGTACTCAAGCATAGATAGTTTTCATATACTACACAACAAGGCAGGAGTTTTGGAATTAAGACACGTTCTTACATACCCTGTTGTTCTCAAACAGGTCCAGGATGAAGGTGATGGCACTGCTGTTTATACCAATAAAAAGATTCAAACAAGATAAAGCGACATAAGCTGTGCTTGGTACATTGAAGAGATAAGAAGCCGGGTACATCATCGGGATCACAGCCCACCTGCAAACAAGAAAACTTCACTAATGGAGGAAACTCAACGTGATGCCAGTGTCCAAGAGGATGCATTTAACTTGAATTTAAAAAAAAATAAAAAAATTTACTGCCATCACTCTATATTAATAAATAGTTTGGAGTAGCCATGTTAGCCCAGCGATACTAATCAAAATAATGGAGCATTACAATATTGGATAAATTCTAAAATGTTATTATCATAAAAAGGAATAGCATGAGAACGGAGTAATATGATACAAGATTAAATACCAATAAACAAAGAATCAAGCCCCAACATGTTTTTCTATTTTTATAGTTGCACTTTTGATTCAGAGATCAAAGAGGTCTGCAGAGTGGAGTGGCACTTGGATTCAGATATGCCGCGTGTACTTACCCATAGAAGAAAAGCAATGCAATGAGTGCAGGAAGGTTTGAATAGGAAGTGTAGGCTTTCTTGTCAAACACAATAAATATCACCACGACCATGACAACACTGATAGCATAATTCATCTGGTATAAGACAAAAGATCAATGAGCACTTGTATATTGACGTTACACGTTTTATCCTGTTTAACTTGTAAGGTTGTTACAATTTTTAACAGTAACAGTCTATTAAGAGTGTTGGCAATTCTTGTGTTGTTTACCTTGTGAGCTATTCTGAAAATTGGTAATGGTAAGATTTAGGAAACCCACCCAATCACTTCCACTGCTACATGCAGCATCTTAGGATTCTGAGGTTGATAGAAAGAATACTCCAATATTAATGTAATACTTGTAAGGTGTCAATGTAGGGTAATAGTTGCTCGAGCAAAGGATTAATCTGACTGCCGTTCTGGGGTCAGGAAGGAATTTTTTTCCTAGTTTGTTGCAAGTGCTTCAAACTGGGTATTTTTTGCCTTCTTTTGGATCAACAGCAAAATACAAATGTGAGGAAGGCTGAACTTGATGGACGCAAGTCTCTTTTCCGCTATGTAACTATGTAACTATGTAACAGACGGTAAATTGTCCTGGGTAGATTACTGCCAGTGCTAAATGAGTAGGACATTGTAAATGTAATAACTTCTTAAGGATGAAATACGGTACTTATGATAGCACACCCTGTAGTTCTCAACGTGTCATATTAATAGTGTGTGCTCCTTTAAACTAACATAACACAGAGCATTGCTTTACATGTTCTGGGTATTGAAGCTCAATGTTACTCACAATGTCCCAGGTGTAGTTTGTAAACCAGTACACGGTAGGGCTGACTCCACTGACAAACTGAAGGTGTTTAGCATTGGAAACTCTTTCCTGAATCAAATACAGAACAAAACTGGCCGGGATGAATGACATGGCAAAAATCACACAAATGGCAACCACAACATCCACTGAGGTAGTCAATCTGGAAATAGAAAACAAACAGGATATAATAATCATTTTCTACATTACAAGAAAGAAAGAAAGAAAGAAAGAAAGAAAGAAAGAAAGAAAGAAAGAAAGCATTGTTTTATAGTAGTTGTACAAGTTAGGAATGGTATGCTAGTTTCCAGCTAGCCTTTTCTATTTCGTCAGCTTTAACGTTCTGTATTATCCATGACGGATTATACAATAGAAAGAGTATTTCTTTTATAATATATAGGCGTTTTATGTAAGTACCAAACTAGGGGTCAGGCTTGACTACCCAGCCAGTAAATTATCAGAGGACACGGCTCACTACCCAAAGATGCAAGGAGATCCAAAACAATCCAGCAGAAATTGTTTTTTTTTAAAACTGTGATACTTTATTTGGTGGCCAGTGAAATTGTGTATTTTTAATAGAAGGCAACAATTCTGTGACATGGACAAAGGTCAACATCTATAGCAACTATATGTACTTACAAGTGCTAACTTGAGTGCCATTTTTCGCATACACATTTTTGGCCCTACATCAGGATCATTTATGGTGACTAAGCGTGTGCTATATTGACACTGATCAAGGCAGGCTCTTAGTTTAATATTGTGGCAAACCCCACCTTACATTGAGATCTGTGGGAAGAAAGGAAAAGGAAGACCTACATCCACTTCGCAAATTTATGGACATCTAACCACACAAATCAGGTGACATTAGTGCCTGAAATGTGACATCACAGTGCAATTTTAAATAAATGAGATAAAGGGTACATTGGAAAAAAAAAAAACTTCATGGAATACGTAAACCAACGAACTGTAGGATGAAAAGTTATATTTTCGGAATTCCCCCAAACATGCACAAATGTATCTGAAGAAATAGCTTTTTTTTCAATAGTGCAGACACAATTATAAATCCTATAGAATGTTCCAGAAACTATAGCTTATAGTAATCGATTTGATGAAATAAAGTCTGCAACTGATTCTATTACTGGTGTATAAATACACAAGGTTCCCGTAGGTGAAGGTGGAACATAAATTGCTCAGGCTGTAAATAATAGGACACAAGATTCTGTTATGTAGGTTGATATCAATAATGATAATGGAGTTTACTGACAGACTGAGGATCAAATCACTGTCTATATCATGCTGGGCTTTCACCAATGAATTAAAAATGCAAGAGGAACCAAAACCACTACACGGCATCTGAAGATATCAACTTAATTCCCTACACAATCAATGATTTATAAACACAGTTCTGTTGTCAAGGACATTTTTGGACAATCTGTAGTAACTCTTTTAAAGCAAAATAGGTGGTTTTCTGGCCCTAAACCTTCAAACCCAACTTCTATTGAACCAGTGAACGTGAAGTAGAATAATTTTAGATTAGAGTCAAGAGAATCTGTAGAACTGCAGATGCAGACCTGAAGATAACAAGTTATATAAATGCATTTCATAAAGAATGTAGACTTGCTCCATTGTCTCCTTACACTGTGACCTCCGAGAGTTGATCCTTAGTGAGATTCAGTGGATGGTTCATGGTAGTTATACCAAACTCTTCAGGATCCTTGTCTTCACCCAAGTTAGCTCTTAAAATGGCATTGTTGGCAACGTTAATGAAAATGGCCATGGCATGCCAACCTTTATTGTTAAACCAAACCTAGAAAGGAATCACAATATGTGTCTATAGCAGGCAAAATATTTTCACAATAAATTTAGAGCGATTATATAGCCTTTAGAAAAAATATTTAAAAATGAGGCATTGATAATTATATTTTGGTTATTCAATTAATCCAAGATTTGTTATGAATTGCCAATGGAATTATAGGTCAAACTCTAATTAGTTTTTCAGCTAAAGTGTTTTGGCATAAATTTAGCAATTCTTTTATCAGTTCTGCAAAAGCTATTGTTGACAGGGTTATTTACTAATGTAAGAATGTGCATTTCAAATTTAAAGGGCAAAGTAGCCAGATTGAAAGCATAGCGGACTATGAGAATTTATCTAGTTTGGCGATTTTGACCTTAAATTTGACAATCATTTTGAATTCACTTTTTTTTCTAACTCGGTTAGTGAATAACCCCATAAAGAGGGATCTTATTCCCTAAAAGAATTGTAATGAATTTTATAATAAAATTGCTAAATTTAGGAAACACTAGCTACTCTGGAAAAAAGTATTGAAGGGAAAATATAGTGCCAGGAAAACAAACTCATTTTCCTGACACTATAGATTTCCTTTCTGTCAAGGCCCCCTCCCACGGTGCTGAAGAGGTTAATAACTTATGTGGGTCTAGCACCGATGTCCCTTGGGGCTGGCTCAGCTCCGCCCATGCTCCTCCCCTGCCAACGTCCGTCGGTGGGGGAGACCTAATACGCATGCACGGTTTATTATTTTTCGTATGGGAAAAATCTGACATTGAAGGTCCTCATGCAGAGCGTGTAGGAATACAAACTTTTTTTTCTACCACTATAGTACCCTATAGTCTCCTCCGCTCTTGCTCTCCCCCTTTGTGTTGAAAGGTTTAACAATCAGTTTGTCACTTACTCAATTCCAGCGCTGATGTCAGCCAACATCGGGGACCTAACGCCTAGCAATTGCATAAGGACTTCCCCATAGGGAAGCATTGAATCAATACATTCCTATGGGGTTTTAGATTACGCTGGATGTCCTCATGAAAAGCGTGTCATTAAGCGGAGCAAAAGTCCACGAAGAACCCAGAAGTGTCTTTAGGGGCTGTCTGGTAGACAGCCACTAGAGGTGGAGTTAGCCCTGCAAGGTAATTAATGCAGTTTATCAATAACTGTAATAACAATAATTACAATTGATGGGTCACAGGGACTGGGGCACTGCACCCAGATCATTTCAATGAGATGAAGTGGTCTGGGTGCCTATAGTGTCTCTTTAAGAATTAGTCATACCGTAGACATCATCTGTGATATATCCCATTGCTTGCTTATTCATAATTCTAAGACAAACTGAAAATATAACCAGTGTAAAACAAGACCTTAAATGCAGAAATTAATTTTGCCTTTGAATGTTAGTTGTTTAAGTTAAGATTTCATAAATTGCGCAGCCATATGTAAGCCTAAATGCTCTTCAAAGTCACCAGAATTCACAGTCTAAATGCATAAAAAAGTGAAATATTAATTTTAAAAAGCACATTTGGTGTTCGTAAATAGCACTCATAGACTAGTTTGATAAGCCTTTCTTTAGCCCTCTAAAATGCGGTTATTTTATTTTATTAACCAATACCAGATTTTGAGCATTTTTTTTTAAATTCGAGGTTGATGTAGTACTGACATCTTCACCCACACTTGTCGGACAGCCTTAAAGGACCACTCTAGGCACCCAGACCACTTCAGCTTAATGAGGTGGTCTGGGTGCCAGGTCCCTCTAGAATTAAACCTTTTTAGTATAAACATAGCAGTTTCAGAGAAACTGCTATGTTTATAATAGGGTTAATCCAGCCTCCAAATCCTCTAGTGGCTGTCTCACTGACAGCCGCTAGAGGCGCTTGCGTGATTCTCACTGTGAAAATCACAGTGAGAGCACGCAAGCGTCCACAGGAAAGCATTGTAAATGCTTTCCTATGAGACCGGCTGAATGTGCGCGCAGCTCTTGCTGCGCATGCGCATTCAGCCGAAAGGGAGGATCGGAGGAGGAGTGCTCCCCGCCCGGCGCTGGAATAAAGGTAAGTTTAACCCCTTCCTCACACCAGAGCCCGGCGGGAGGGGGACCCTGAGGGTGGGGGCACCCTCAGGGCACTATAGTGCCAGGAAAACGAGTATGTTTTCCTGGCACTATAGTGGTCCTTTAAGCTCAGTTCCATAATGAACTGAGCAGTCATTTAAATAGAAAGCATGTTCATATGTTTACTGCCTTCTCAGACCTTTAAGCTTGTTTTCTATTCCACATTCTGGAATCCATGAGCTCAGCAAATCAAGTGAGAACGAAAACAATGTATTGTTGTCCTGCGTAATGTTGAAAATACAAATTAAGTTTGGTGCAACAATATGCATATTTTCTTTCAAAACAGAAGCTTGTACCTTGACATTATTTTCAGTTTCCAGGTCTATGAGAAAAGCTTGAAGTTGCTGGGAAACACTCTTTGTAGTAATGCCCTAGACAAAATACAAACTAGATTAGCCAGTTTCTAATATTATTTGTTTAGATAAACAGAAATGAGCTCTCTTTTACTTACTCCCGTCACGTTGGTCATATGACCCAGTTCTTTGAAAAATTCTGTAATCATTGCTCCATCCACTTCAAGAACAGGGAGTTTTCCACCCACCGAGATTCCACCATATCTACAGACAATTTAGTAATGAGCAATGAAATTACAGCACAAAGTCATCACTTGGTTCTTTGCTATTTCATTATCACTATATAGTACCAACATATTCTGTAGAACTTTGCAAGGGAGATTAACAAGTTTAAAAAAGTAATCAAAGAATTTAGAGATGTTGAGGGCCCTGCTAAAGTGAGCCATCAGTTCTGAGGAAGTTAGGCAAGGAACTAAAAGGATATCATTGTATTAAAGGTTAGGCGAGATCTTCAGGAATGATGACTATCTAAAAATATTATCAAAGAAAATAAAAAAAATAGAGTGTGAGGAAATACCATAGAGTAGAAAAATGAAAGTGCGAAATGGTACACAAAACCCACTCGTTATATTAGGACATTCGAAGACAGACTAGTGTAAAGAGAAACATTTCCCAGAAAGATAAGCATATCTAGAAGGCACGTTTTAAGAGGTATAGACTAAGGAAACTTGCACATTGTAGGGAATTTATTAGAAATGATGCTGCTCTATACAAATTCTCCAAGGGGCAAGGATTACTGGTAGAGCAGAGTGATCAAGAAAGGGTGTACTTGTGATTTAGAGATACATTCCAATTAGGAGTAGAGTGGTTGTGAGGTTTGCAGTTTGGTGCCAGTATTGTAAATTTGACAACGACAACATGTTGCCATAAGACACCTTACTAAACGCCGGGACAGGGGTGGGTGGCTAATATACGTCCAATTAACAAATCTCAGATAGCGAAGTATGTTTTTTTGTTTTTTTTTAAATAATAACACGAGCATATAAAAAAAAAAAAAAAGAGAATTCTATAAATCAAATGCTTAAAAATCTCAGTTCAATCTATTTTAATTGTACAGAATGTGGGAAAACACAGAGTGAATATTAAACAAAGTGGAATTCGATGTGCTGTAAGATCCAATAGGCTGGAGCTTCCATCCATTCAACAAAAAAAAAAGCACTGGACTCAGCAGTTGCTGGTCAATATTTTCCTATGTTATCACAATTAGGGAGCCCTAGAGTCCCATAAATTATACTTTCACCACCAAATCCCACTACATTGTCCTGAAAAGTAGTCAATATTCCCACAGATAGACATCAGTGAATATGAAAATGGTTATTGATCTACTGATGGTGAACAAAGTCCTTACGAGGACTGTAAGAATACATATTCAAGTCTATATAATAACAGCTTTGTAAAACTATATGAACTGCAATTTTAATTATATAATTTTAATAACGATGCAAAATCTTCAAACATGATACAGACCTTTGCTCATTGACCCAATATTTGCTCTTCATACTGAAAGAAAGATAAAACATTTAGATGATATTAGTCAATGGAGAGCAAATTGTCCTTTTTATTTATGTAATGACAATGCTGTTTGTATTAGGCTAGGATAGGATAAAGGGAATTAGGAAAAATTTCTCTCCTTAGGGGAGACAAGTAGATTGTCTCCAGTTAAGTATTAGAGTTGAGCTATACATTATATATGGTCATGGTCATTGATCATATGTTTAACTGTTATTTATTGCTTTATATCTTAACTGTGCAAATTTTAGCTAAACATTTCATTTTAAAATATAAAATAGTTGGATATTTATTAAAAATAATAATATCACAATAATTACAACTATGGTAAATGTTCGGCTACATTAAAAACTTTTAACCTTAAGTTCAGTTTGTCTTGCTCATTTTGTTGTCTGTCTCAAGGGCAGGTGATTACAGTATTTCCTGGGGTACGGGGCAGCTTTATAAAGTATCGTTTAATAGGTTTGAAGAGGTGACCAGTCTTCTATGGAAACATAAGGAATCCGCAGTGAACATTGCATTTGTTTCCATGGAGCAGGGGTCCTCAAACTCCGGCCCCCCAGATGTTGCTGAACTACAACTCCCATGATTCTTTGGCTATCTATGTAATTCAAAGAATCATGGGAGTTGTAGTTCAGCAACATCTGGGGGGCTGGAGTTTGAGGACCCCTGCCATAGAGATTTCTCCACTTTTAGAATATTGCCCCTAACTCCACACTGCCCTATTTGTGCTCTCAGCTCTTCCAGTTGATTCTATGCTGTTCTTTGACCATTGACTTACATATGCAGTCTGTGATTTTTTTTTTTTATGACTGATCAATGTACATAAATCATAAACTTGTTTTTGAAACTTTTTGACCAATTGCATATTTTTTTAATGGCCTTGTTTTGTGTAAGATGCGTTCATAGTTGATTAGGTGAACACATACACTATGCTGTGGCAGGCATCTACAATACAGGATCCCATTTTTACAATAAAAACATCTGACTAATACAGAAATAATGGGGTTTTGATTAAAAGCTAGAACTTTGTGAGCTGTAAAGCTATATTAGAGTTGAATGCATGCACTGAATCCAGCATGTTGTATCAACTGGTCGAGGCAGCATCCTATAATGTGTGCATGTTCAGGTGACTGAAGCCCTTTTCCTTCATATATGAGTGCCTTTAATCAATGCATGTTATTTTAAGTAAATATATTTACACATCAAGCAGGTCTGTCCTGAATATACAAGTCCACTTTAAAGGCCTTCTTGAATATAGTCCTTCTACGTGAGAAAAAAGTACCAACTACAGAAATCGACACATAATCGGGGAACATTTTACCTATCAAAAATTCATTTGGGGGGGGCGGGGCCTGACTTGCAAACTGAATGGTCGCTTGGCAGAGGAGCTCCCAGCGCCAAAGTGACTTTTGGGAAAATGCCCGCTGATTTGATGCCAAAAAAGATGCCGGGGTATGCTACCCAAGCTGGGGGCACCCTGGTGAATCGCCTGATACCAGACACAAGCATTTCCCACAAGCACAAACCTGAAGTGGCCCATGGCGACTTGCGGTGGACGGGGATGGGGGGAGGCGGCCGCTCCCCTCGCCTCCAAGCCGGGGGTGCTGAGCCACTGATCGCTCGCTCCCCCCCCCCTCAGGACCGGTGGGGGTGAGCCCGGTCCAACCTCGCCAGACAGCTTGGCAAAAGCAGACGCAGAAAACGGAGCCCCACAAGCAACTCCTAGCAACACAGGCCCCAAAATGGCGGACGCCACGTGCGACCACAACGGCGATAGAGAGGGGACCAACATCCTGACACGGCTGGACGCCATCTTCGACGCCTTTTGGGCGAAACTGGCACACAGAGAGCAGCAGGGCAACATGCCAGCGAACCTACCCAGAGAGAGACCCACATGTACCAGCTACAGCCGCGCTGTCTCCCGCCCGAAGGTAACCACAAGATGGCGCTGCCGCCATCGACGGAGACTTCTCCTGCCCGCTTGTAAGAGACTGAAACAAGCAGTGATGGCAGCCCGCAGGGACATACAGGCTCCAACCAAACCCCACATGAAACCAAGACACGTTAAGCAACCTCCGAGAGGTAGGCTCCTATCACGACACCAGAACCTGCCAACAACATGGGGGACATCCAGCCTACAAAACACCAACTACCCGCAACGCAACTACAAGTACCTATGGCAATAGGAGAACGGGCCCAACACCGGAACTAACACGGCAGAACTTTGCCCTACCCCAGCAGGACTTACATGCCCATCTAAAGCACTTACACCTCTGCAGCCTTCCATCGCAGGGCATCGGCTAAGCAGCATACAGAGATGACCGCAACCGCCAAAGGACACTCGCGGTAACCACACCACATGGTGCCCTATAGACATACAGGGACATATTAAAGAAATATTGCTTTACTCAAAAAAAATAATTTTGGGGGTAAGAGGCAAAATGATTGGCAGCTATTATGGGAAAAAATGTCCATTTACATCCACGCGCCCATGTAACAGCCCATAATGATAGGAAAGATTTGTCTTTCTCGGTAAGAAAGCAGCCATTATATCAATAAAGCCTATTCCCAGGACAAACGGTTATGTGACATAGTGACGTTTAGGCATGCAGAGTTCTAACTATATATATATATAAGAAATCATTCTCGGAAATAGTATCTGGCAACACTATACTTTTCTCTAGTTTCAATTTACTTTGCTACATGCAATCATCAATAATCATTGCTCCGATTAATTTATTTAAGCAAATAGACCTTTATTTTGTGTCTTGCATCACAAATCTTCCTACTTTTATATCTCAGTTGAAAGCAAGTTTTGGTCACCTACGTCAACAGAGGAATTTGAGTTCAAAAGTATTGCTATTAAAAATCTCGTAATAACCTGGGAATTTTAACCACTTACTGCAGAATATAATTTTGAAGTAGATCTAGATAGTGGTAGTGGTGGTTAAATAGATATTGTTGTCAGTTTGCCTCCAGATTTATAATAACTGCAGTACTGACACTTGTCAAAGAACGGATGGTAAGCAGTTGTGAGAGATTGTGAACCAATTACTCATCAGCGAACATTTTCCTTGAAACCCATATAGAAAATATATTTCAAGTGAAGATTTTTCATTTCAGAACAAGGTAATGTGCAACATTCAACAATACCTGCTTCTTATCAGATTAGGATATGTTTTCAGGAGGAAATCTGTAATATTTCGTTCTGTCAGATCTTGTAATATCTCGGAGCTGGGCTGAATCCGCTGGTAAAATAATAAATGCAAAGTTTGATAAGCATATTTCACGTGATAACTGCCCTATTCTATGATAGTAAAAATAATTCACAAACTGCTAATAGATATCCCATAGTATTCTGGCTCTTTTGAACTACAAATCGAAATGGATGAGTATACTGGGAGTAGGAGTTTGCAGCTGCAGGGGCATCACAGCTGTTTATGCCTATCTGTGAAATAATTTCTGAAATTGTTACACTGGTTGACGAGAAGATGGGGCCACACCTAACAGGCTATGATATAAAGGTGCAATGGTGTGTATTCACTAACCAGTAAATATGGAACTACATGGAACTTCAATTTCCAAACTTTGGATACAATAGAGGGGTTAAAAAAAATAACCAAATTGGAAGGGGTTTTCTCTAATTTGCATTCATTGTAAATTCGCCACAATATAGTACAGGAGTAGGCAACCTTTGGCACTCCAGATGTTTGTGTAATGCATCGGCAGCATTAGGGATGTAATGCATCGGCAGCATTAGGGATGTAAGAGCATTATGTGAGATGTAGTACCCCAGGTCTAGACAATGGCATAGAAACACGCACTTTAACCAACCACCCATGTTAGATGCAATGTGTAGGTTAGATTTCAACAAGTGATGTCAGATGATTTTTGTGTTTTTTTAGTTTATGTTTAGTTTTTGTTTCAATATGCCCACCCTTTCTCTCCTTCCCATCTTGTCAGATGTCCCCATTTGCTCCAGTGAACATGATAACATGACATAGATTTCTGAGAGTTGTAATTCAGGTGTTAGTGTTCTGCTGTAAACAGGTGGTAACTCCTAGAAACCCCTGCTTTGTCCACAAACTAGTGCTGATATAGAACGTTAAATGATCTTCATTATGATTACCTTTACTTATAAAGCAACAACACTTTCCATATTTCTGCTCAATGATTGGCAGTTCGTGGTTCAAAGAACCTGCAAAGCCTGAAGGTTTGCAGCAATTTTTAATGTAATTTGTACTTTATTGTTAATGCATAGAGATGTAGAGATAGATTATGTTTTAAAAGGGACAGTCCAGGCTGGAACTGAAGGGTCATTTTTAAATGAAAGAATTCTATCAGATAAAGGTGTTTTGTTTTGTTTTTTTAGTGCTGATGTGGATTCACCAACTATATCACTTTAAATAATCCAGTCATTTTTGAAGCAGAACCTACAGATTAACAATGGCAAACCAATGGGGCTATCTAGAAAACATGGTCCATTGTTCTGTCATGGTGAAAGTTTTTTGTTAGTGTTTACCACCTACAGGAACATACAGCGTATAGTTTTAGTTACATTATATACTTTTCTTTTTTAACGTTTTTTTGTTTGCACAGGATAACACAATTTGAATAGGTTTTCTAAGCTGCTAATTCTAAACATAGGCAATCTGTTAATGATCTAAAAATCGCAAAACTGATATAGCACCTGCTTTGAAATGCAGGCATTTTATAGTTTGTGGAAAACATCGGAGAACATCTGAATGTGTTTTCTCAGCCAAGCGAAAGTGATAATGTTTTAAATGTGAGAAATCTGCAGATGCACAGATCACTGTGTATTTATGGAACAGACACTGAAATTGAAAACATCCATAACCTTCTTTTACAGGTAAATAAGTGGATGATATCAATTATAGATTCTCAGTGAGTTTAATAAATGGATTATGTGGTACTAAATGTCAATTCAATTTTTTTCAAAAAGATATGTGCAGGACACTGGCACTGTTAGGCTAATGTTACCTGTGGTGGAGGACGGCCCCCTGCACCCTCAGGGCATTCTGGGAGCATAATAAGCTTGCTTTTGGTACTACAAGAGCACGAGGGTGATGGATTATCAGGGGTCCAATTCTGAGATAGAAGTATGCTGGTTACACTTGGGGGCACAGAAGGGATGATCCATTCACTTGAGGTGTTAATGCACGGATATTTTTTACTAGAAAAACAAAACAAAACAATAACCAGAGAGTTTAAGTAGAAGTAATAAAACAATGGTGGAAGAAATCAATATCTAACATAATACATTGATATGCAGATATCCATTTTTTTAAACTATGTGAACATTTAGATAATTATAGTGTTGAAATATTTTATGATGGGTGAATGCAATGACTTTATTCTTCAGAAGCTGAAAAGTAAAGTATTAAAAAAATAATCCATATCAGGGCCACTTACGACAGTGGTTCATCCTTCATACAACGAGTTCCAAACCCTGGGTTATTCAGGAAGGCATCAGATATGGGAACCATTCGTTCATTTCCAGGCTGCTCATTGCTAAATATATGGTATATGTGACAAGAACAAAAAGATAAATTACTAACAGGGTCAATCAGCAGCAATAGTAAGAATTCTAATTAGAATGAGCAAGCAGTTTGGGATGACGCAGAAAAAATACTGCAATGTATTCCAATCTGAGCTTCAAAAATAAGGTATTGGATGTGTAAATCAATTTTAATTCTCCATTATCTCCCAAAGGCTAACCATTAGTGGAATAAAAATATGGGTTCTAGAGCATGCTGCCACTACTTGACCTCTGAATTTGATGAGACATAATGACTGTAGACACACATTTTCACCGGTATAATAGTAAGACAACAGAAAGACATATCGATCACTCTCCAACAAATCACTAAAGGGCAGTGCTGCCATAAGAAAATTTGGGTCCCCTTACATGAGCTCTGGGCCCGTAGGTCTGCTCCAAGTCTGCCCGCACTGCTGACCCTGAGTGTGTCTATAAATTAATAATCTCACCCTTTCTCAATTCTCTACCTCGCTCCCTTTGTCAGCTCAGAGCACACGCATGAGCTCTGAACCTACAAAACAGTCCATTCACAGACGTCTCTGTGAGAAACATTTGGTTGAACCATGCAAGACCTTGGCAGACAATCAATAGAGGAGGGAGATTGGTGCCGTGAGCTTCACCCAGCATTGGTTTACTGGAACATTTCAACTGAGAAGGGGGAACTAGTAGCAAAGGTCAATAGGGCATTGTAAGCCTAAAAAAGCAAACTGACAAAAAGGTTTGGAGTAACCCTTTAAAAAGAAGCATGGTGTGAGGCATCTACATGAACTTATCACTGAACCATGATTGACATCTTTTAGAAGCATCTATAGCTCTCACTAGCAGTCATGCACAGATTAAAAAAGCAAGGGGATAATATGAGGAGGACTAAAAAATTCCACTTGCAACTATCTATTGACTAGTGGTGAATAGAAATTCTCCCCTCATGTGTGTGCCGTGGATCCTCCAGACTTGAGGTGGTAAGTAGCTTTTAAGGCCTCACTGATAGCATATGATTAGAAATCCATGATATGAGTAAATGTTAGTAGTAGTGAAAATATTCCAATTCAACCAGACAGCCACTAGAGGTGCTCCTGGGTCATCAGGCAACTTTTGGTTGCATAACTGACACTGGATATCCTCACACTATGCATGAGGACATCCAGCATCAGCTAAAACCCCATAGCATTGATTCAATGCTTTTTCTTTTCTATGGGGTTGTCATAATGCGATAGCGGCGCTCGCCATGCATGCGCCTTAGATCTACGATGTCTGCTGACATTGTGGGAGGAGGAGCAGAGGCGGAGCCTGACCCAGCATCAAGGGACATCGGCATTGTTTTCAGGTAAGTGGATTAAGGGTTTTTAATCCTTTCTGCAGTGAGGTGGCGGGGGGCACAAGCGTGGAGGACACTATAAGGATCTATAGTGCTAGAAATACGATTTTGTATTTCTAGTCCATAGTTTTCCTTTTTTGCCACTACACTGTTTCCCCAAAAATAAGACATCCTCGGAAAATAAGCCCAAGCTTATTTTTGGGGGATGCTCATAATATAAGGCCTACCCCGAAAATAAGCCCTAGTTGCTAGTTCGATAATCTGTGTCTTGGGGAATTTACCTCGAACATAGATTTGCAGAATTCCATTCACGAGTAAACTAATCTATGTTCTGGGAAGTTTCCCGGAACATAGATTCATGAGATTCCATTTGCGAATAAGCCAATCTATGTTCGGGAAAGTTTTTCCGAACATAGATTTGCCGGATTCCATGCCCTAGCGAACTGGTCTATGTTTGGGTGAGTTCCCCGAAAGTAGACCTGCTTTCTAGCACATGCTTGCTACCATTTGTCCCCAAAATAAGACATCCCCTGAAAATAAGCAATAGTAAGTTTTTCAGGGGGGAAAATTTGTATAAGACTCGGTCTAATTTTCGAGGAAAACGGTTATAGTCTTGTGCCCTTTAGCCAACAAGCATCATATTGTAGTCCACGAAAGGGTGGCACCAAAATACATTTACTACACAAAGTCCTTTGTAGTATAATCTCGGTACCTCAATAGGTAGCACAATTTGCCCATATATAGTCTGCTGAAAATATCCAGCATGACAACACAATGGTAGATTTATTTCCTGTCCTTACAAAATATAGGCAAACAGTTTAATATAGCCATTTTGAATGTTTCACTTTTTTGGAAAACAAGACCTCATAACAAACCATCTCAGATGTATTACCTCTCTGTTATTAAATACAGTTTAGTTCTAGTGTGTAGTTTTTACAAAGGGAGTGTTTAAAGAGGATGTCATTTGCTAATCTACTACTTTGTCTGACCTGAAGAAGATATACTGTTGCCCATAGATCCATGGATGAAGGGTTAGGCTGGGATATTCTCCAAATGGTGGGACGATCAGAGTGAACACTAGCGCCAACAACACAAAACTTGCAGGAAGCACAATCTACAGGTAGAACAGGTGACATAGCAGAATATGGTTTGAGAACATGAGGGCATATAAACAATCAAATCTACATCTTAGTATTCTGAGTGAGATGTAGTTACAAAAAGCAAAAGTAGGCAGTCATCAAGGAAATCTCTCCAGAATTTTACTAGATAATTTAAAAGTTTTTAGAAGCTTTGCTGTGCTGTTAAACACTAACATCCTGGTTAGCATTATGCAGAAATTGCCACTTCCTCTATACAAAGTTCTACAAAAAGGTGCAACATGGACTGCAAATGTGACGTAAAGTAAGAGTCTACTTCTGGAAATAGTTAACAGGAAAGGGCTGGTTATCACAAAGGCTAAACTGTGACTAATGTCATGTTTCATTCATGTTCTCCCCAGCATTGTCTAACAAACATTCCCATGAAGAGATTACCTGGGCAAGAAAGTCCTTTTGACTGCGAGTAGCATGGTGGAAGCGTTTAATCATGAGTGCCTTGAACTGTTGGTGCATTAGATCATTGCCTTTGATTTGTCGGGATCCCCTGCCGTCTGCTGCACTGGGTACTGGACATTGCTTAGTGTTGCCATCATGTTGGGCAGCTTCTGGTGGGCAGGTTTGAACTTTCTTTCCTTCTGGCTCTAGAATTGTATTGTGACAGCTATTAGTGTTTGCAGTGGAAAACTGCCCAAGCTCTGTTCACAGAGCCTGGCCAACTGTGCGTATTCCTGTAAATGCACAAGTGGAACATTTAAACACCCCCTTTTCTGTTGAAAATTACAAGCTTAATATATTTTACCTGCCTTGTTTCCAGTGCCAAGATATCATCATTGCAGCCATCTGCTCTTGCTTTTTCATCAGCAAGCATGCAGATATCTTTTGTCTTCTCGTCCAACCCAATGCTTCACATAGAGAAGCATTGTGAATGAGAAGTACATGCATGGCGTGCACCACACTCCTTCAATCTCATTTCTCTTTGAGAAGCATTGATTGAAGAACTGAGTCTGACCCTGCTATATCAGTGGAAGCTCCCCATAGTGTGTTTAGTCTTCCAATGAAAACATTTCTGTATCTACAAAATGGCAATGTTTTACATTGTAGGATTAGAGCTTCAATGAAGTGGTCTGGGTGCCTGGGGTCTGGGCCTGGGTGCCTGTAGTGGTCGATTAAAGTGATATGCATCACTTTGAAACTGAATGAGATCGTTTTCTCACTCTGCAGGCTGAAAAAGCAGGTAAATATGATTTTTATTTTCCATATTTACCTGCTTCTTCTTTCTTATGTTTTCCACACTCCCTCCAGGGGAGCACCGGTCTAACCAGTGTCCTATCCCTAGGAATGCTGCAAAGGTGCATTGGGCATGCCTGACAGAGTAACACATGTGCAGTTGGAAGATCTCTTCAATATCTGACAAGGGGAGAAGAGAGGGAGTATGATCAGTGTGATCATGCAGAGCAGGCTCCGTTGTTGGGTTTTTCTCTCCTGTTGCAGGTTCAGGTGTTGGGTTTTTCTCTCATGAATCATGCCCTGCTTCTGTCATTAGTGGGCTGGTCTGAAACTGAATGGGTAGGTAAGAGAGAGTGGGAGTGAGGTTGAAGAAATTCCCCTAGCTGAGTGATGAGCCCAACAATGAAGTCTGATCAAGTTCATAGTAAGTTTATAAACATTTATTACATACTTTTCACTGTTTTTCTGTGAAGCTGTAGGAGCTTCTGCGGCTCCCTACATATCATGAAAATATCATAAAAGGATCAAACCACATTATGTGAAATGAGAATAATAACCGACTTTGCATTTTAGAGAAATATGCCAGACAGAAAATAGTATATATATTGCTAGATTTCCCCATGATGAGAAGCACAGTCTCATAGCTGTTAAAAAAAAAGGATACAACATACTCAGTGCAGTTTGGTTCAATGTCTTTCAAAGTAACGCAGGTATAACCCAATACAAACCATTAACTGGTCTTACACTAAAACAGCTTCATGCATTAGATTTAGAAGTTGCAAATTGAAGTACAACTAACAAAAATCTTCTCAATGCTCATAAAACAGTTCATTATATAAGCTCAGCAGTTCTATAGAAAATAAGTCATTTTGTAAGACTGAGTAGACTTTTAAGTAATCCTAAACAGCCTGGGAATTTGCAGAAAATCCAGATTTTTTTAAAAAAAATGTGAGTGTATTTTGTTTACTTGTTTGTTTCCATGTTTTTAAAACACGTGTCTTAGAAAGGACCCATTTTAATCTCATGACATCTTGGCAAATGTTGGTTTTCAATCCACCCTAAAGATTCCAACAGAATCAATCAAAACAATTTTGCGCCGTTGTATAAACCTTTTTTTTGTATGTGCTGGTGTGTGTCTGTGTGTCAAGGTTTGTGTATCTGTGTTTGTATGTGCCAGTGTGTGTATCTGTGTGTCAGTGAGTGTATCTGTGTTTGTAAATGCCAGTGTGTGTATCTGTGTGTGTGTATGTATCTGACAAACAGATACATACGCACTGGCACACAGATGCACACACTGACACACATATACACACACCTTGACACACTGACACACTCATTGACACAAACTGGCACATACACATACAGATTCACACACATTGGCAGATACACATACACACACACACACACACACACATACACATACACATATGTTTACATTTGCTGTGAACTTACCTTTTTTCTTCCTTCAGTGCTGTAGGCTGCTGGCTGAGGATGGTGTGCCAGGTCGGCAGCTGCTACTCACTCCCCGCTGCGCTCCCTCTCCCTCCAGCCGGTGCACTCTGTCTGGGAGGAAGTGCTGTCACTTCCTCCAAGCATCCCATTCCTGTTTAACTAAATGCTTGGGCCACCCAACGGGCAAATCACTGCGGAATCCCAATTTTGTTCTTGCGGAACCCTAGGGTTCCTCGGAACACCAATTGTGAAACACTGTTCTAGACTCAAACCTGTATTGCAAGTGTTTATATATCTACATGTTTTATTCACCCGTTATACATTCTATACAGCAATCCTTAATACAGGACTTAATAAAATTTGGCAAAATGCAAAAACTTTGGTTGGCTAAGCATCAGGGGATGGATAATCGCAGCATCTAGCATGGGGTGATATAATGCATCTTATATGGTGCAATATGCAAAGCAGCAAGCTAAATGTGCTGGATATAACATCCTTTATATATTGAGCAACTACCTAGCTACATCCAACCAAAAGCAGGCCAAGGTTCTATCTCTGCTCTTACCAACAGCATACAACCGGGCTATGGTGACAAATTGTTTCTGTGAATCTATAACTTGTTATGCCTTTAGTGGTACAATAGCACTAGAATATTTTAATTTTTACTGCGTGGGCTATATAAAAGCAAGCTGAATAGTTAACTACAATAGGGATAGTTTCCTGATAGCAGTTAATAAAGATGGGTAAACCAGAGAATATTCTGTTTGATGGGTCTTATGTATCTTCTAGTTAAGAAATTGTGTTATTACAAAAAAAGTAAATAACCCAACTTGATATCTATATATCTTCTACAGACATTTAGACATTTTATACACAACATAATACTGTTATTCTATGTTGATATCCTGGGCAAGTCACTTTCTGGAAGAAAAAGCACATTTACCCTCACGTGATCACTAAAGAGAGCTACCGGTAATTAGACTTAGCGAAAAAATCCCACAATGGTGAAAAGCCAGTTTTATAAACCTCAAATGCTGAGGGTTTAATTAAAGCCCTTAATGAAATATACCTTCTGAAGTGCAACAATGCGCATGTGCGGAGGGATGTGTCTGTGTGGGTCCTAATTCAGTCAGTGATACTTTCTAAACACCCTTCTAGTTATGTCAGTGGACACCAACATTAATATCTAAAATATTAAATCACCTGTAACTAAAAAACTGAATACACCACGGATTATGATTGGTGCATCATTGAGGTTTCATTGTATATAATGAATGACGTAACTCTAAATATAAGTATTGTTCGATATTGGAGGTCTCTGCAATCTTCTGACCATATCCCATGATCCTTGGTCTGGTCATCTAAGATGGACTGACAGGGCATATCAAAACCAAAATAGCTTTAAAAGGCATTGTTCATAAAAGGTATCTTATTAAACACCAAGGAGTGCTGGACATCTTTGTTTTTTTTTGTATAATAGAAGGGCGAGACACTTCAAATATTTCCTATATTCCATATTTGTTACAACATCAAAAGTTTATATTAACCATTTAAATTTATATTTAAATTTAAAAAAGGCATTTACCACTTGGAATCACTTGAAATCTTTTGGCAAAGACCTACTGTATTAATTCAGTGAGTTTACCCATCTTTATTCAGCCCGAGTTACCTTTTTGATCAACATTGATAACGATTGCCTTGTTCTCCGTCGCTAGACTTGTCCTGGATTTCCGCTGTTGTAACATCCATTCTTCTGTTATTCCCACAAAATAACAAAATCAAGCAAAAAAAGCCTTACTACTACAAAAGTTGTAAAATGTCCTCTACGTTGGGGCAGCGCTCCTCGTGAAACCGCTGAGTGTGTAATATTGTTTACACATCAATTGTCCTTAGCTTAACCCAGTTTCAGGTCCAATACATGTTATGACTGAGGAAGATAGGCGTGGGTGTTTAAGTGCAAATGTGATAAAGAACAACTGAAAGGGCGTTTTACTAGAGCTGGTGACAAATAGGATAATGTAATCATTTTCCGGCATAGAAATACACTTTCCATGATGATACAGAAGATTTAACCCCTTAAGGACACATGACATGTCTGACACGTCATGATTCCCTTTTATTCCAGAAGTTTGGTCCTTAAGGGGTTAATTTGGTACCCTTAAATATGACAATTCCACATATTGGTACCAAACTAAGGAGTTATATACCAAGCAGCTGAAAGAGCACAAATACAGAAAAAAAACTAACAGATTTTTCTTAATTTTGCTGTTTCTTAGTAAATAAGTCCCTATTTTGCTATCTTTAGGGGACAAAAATTTACTGAATCTGTCCATTTTTACTTTGTTTCATTTTGTAAAGAATTTGGGAATTTGGACACTTTCGCCTTGGTGAATTTGGCCGAAATTCGATTCAGTGCGAAACAAATTGCACATGTCTAGATTCTAGACACAGATAACTGTTTCATTCTGTTTACATGGAGATCTCTGTCCTAAATGAGTGCGCCTATGATCTGTAATTGCAACATAGCCGGTGATGGCAGGCTAATCCATGGCTGACTAACTGGACTGTCAAAGTAGAAACACCTAACAGATAAAATAATATAGTCTTTCGCCCACAAAATACACTAAAAGTAACTGAAGAATATTTTGGATTTCAAATTTCTTGGATACAGTCACGAAACACGTATTAATACACTAATGCCAGTTTATCTACAATGTATCAACATTGTTTGCTATGAAAAGGGCATTGTGTGTAATGTAGGCTGTAGACTTCTACAGTGTCAAGGCAAGCCATCACCCTGATACAAACTGACATCAGAGTTACTGCAGCTGGAAACCTGATACTTGAATTAGAACTACTCTACCACCAGTCCTGCATTGAACGATTAAACATGTCCGTTCTAATAAAGATATAGGTAAAACCTGGTTTGTTGGTCCTTAAGGGCTGCCCAAAGGTCTGCAACCTTAGACAACGTTTTACAACCTTTTGAACTTATGGGCTAGGGTGCAGACCATGGAGATTAATTGGGTTACTGCACTAGATCCTATGAATATAACTTACTTATGGATTCCAACTCCTATAAGCTGACAACGCCTAATTGAACCACCAGCAATGTATATCCTACTGCAACAAGTGGCAAAAAAAACCCTCCTTGGAAAGTTGTCAATGTAACATAAAGATGATAACTAAGCACTTCAGCCTGCATTCCCCACCAGCAGCCGTTTGTCTTAACAGGGGTTGAAAATGTTTTTCAGATGTCAATCAATGTTTATTTTATAGATGTCTGTCTTGGGTTGTTTTTTTTCTAAATTTATTTTGAAATATTTCAATAAATAATAAACACGAAAAGAAAATCTGGAGCGTCCAGAGACTGAACAATAATACTTTCAAAGTATTAACACAATACCTGGGGTTTCTGTTCCTGTGACCGAATCAGCAGTGACTTTCAGGAAAATCTAAGGAAGTAAAATAGTGTTTAATAGTCTATACAGTTTTAAAAACTTGATATTTTGTTCAGGAAAGGACCAGTGGTTTTCAGACCATCGCTTAAGTACTTAATGGTAAACATGGCAACTTTTGAAGCCTGCCTCCTGTCATCATGGCAAAAAAGGGGGTCCCAACCATACTACAACATGGTAAAACTTATACCATTATTTCAGGGAATTTTATGTAACTTTAAAACCAAAACAAACACCTACACTGCCCAGGTGTGCTAGCAATCAGCTGCCTAACACAGAGCACAGATCAATGTGGAAAGGTTGCAAGTTCTGAGGTTTATTTGCTTGGAGTTGAATACACTAAACTGGAATTGTGGAGAAATTACAAAAGAAATGCAAATTTTAGCCCAAAATGCCAAACAGCCTTAATTCTCAGCAATTCCCAGTTTAACGAATAACTCCCATGGTCTTTTTTATTATATACCATTCAACAAATAAATATGTCAATGTATTTTGACATCATAATCTAAATCCAAATTTTAGTATTAATGCATGCTGAGAGTCACCTCTTCCAGGGGAGTGTCAGAAATCCCAAAGCTGCTCAGCCCAAGGTCGCTTATGGTCTCTTCCAGCTCTCGAAACAGGCTGGCATAAGCTCGGTATTTGAAATCTTTGCCTGGCAGCAGATAGATCAGCTCCTGCCCAATGCTTTCAATGAGTTTTGCCTCCGGAACGTGGTGTTGAATTAATTCTGTTAATCCGTTTATGTCACCTGCAAATGTGGAATAATGCACACCGACAAATTACCCTCCATCACTAGATAAATCAAATTAATGAAAAAGGTGATGATTGAAAACAAATATAGGTTTAATCACATTCTTTGTAGCAAAATGAACCATTACAATACCTTGCAGTTCAGAACACACTACACTCCAAACTCCAAGTGGCCCAGCACCAATTCACATGCGGTGTCTAATCTTACAGCAATGGAAAAGCTATCATTCATCATGCCAGTCATTGTGGGCTATAATTCTCTTAAGAGAGTGACAAATGTTAGTCATTACCCTAGGATATAAAAAGGTAAATCAGAGATATTGTTTTCTCTAGTTTCCATGTAAAGTGTGGTTCTAGCAGTAACAAGATGTCATATCGTGGGCCCTTATGTTCTGCAAGCACACATCGACAGTGGCACAGAAAGATTAATGCCAATGGAAAAGGACAGATCTCTGTGCCTACCTCATGCTGGTCCCAAGGAAGTTGGGAATTGGGGATGCAGAGATCACTTGGAATTTAAAGGAAAACCATCATGAAATTAAAGCCCACAAATGGGATGACCCCTTGAGGCAAATAATTAAAAACATGGTTCCAAAACTCAGCACTCAAAAGAGAAAGGCAATAAGAGGAGCTGCTGTAAAAATGTATCTTTATCTATCCATAGTTATATACAAACAAGTTAAAAATGTGCGGCAAGTCAGTAATTTAAAAAAAATACTAAATATACTGACTGCATATGAGAGAAAAAAAAAACAAAGAAAAAGTTTACACAGTCCTAGAAAAGCTGGATGAGTTTCCTGTCTTAAACTTTATCAACAGCTACCAGTTGCTTAACATGGCTGGTTTAAGCGGTCTTTGTTTAGTACTAGTACATGTTTAGTACATTCATCAATATGGCAACTGCACCTGCATTCCGTGATTTATAGAAATTGAGAGCACTGAATACCAGTTGATGGTGGGGAAGGAAAAATCACCCCACAAGAGGATTAAAGGATCCAGCATTATAACAATAATAACAAAGTATTTAACCAGGAAAGGTACATTCAGATTACTCTGGTTTCCAAGTACGACCTTAGCCAACATCGAGAGGTTGTTACTATCACCCAATTTACCCAATTACTATCACCCAATTCACCCAATTTAATCTACCTCGGAAGGATGAAGGGCTGAGTACCCAGCCGGGATCAGAACAGATTCTGCTGATGCATTAACCCACTGAGCTATTTCACCAGCCTTAATTATGAAGACATGTATCTTAATTAACCATCAGTCAGTGTGACTTTTTTTTTTTTTTTTTAGTGTTGGCATTTACTGTTACATCGCACTACTGGAAAAATAGTTAAACTTGCTACATTGACTACATCTTCTTAAAAAGTGGTTGTCACAGAAATACCCTGTTTTGGAAATTAACCCTTTCAGTTTTAAAAAAAATAAACAATAATGAAAAAAAATGTGTACTACATTGTGACGATATCCACCGCACACTCCTGTTTTGTATTAGAGAAGCCATCGTATCGTCAATGAGAAAATCAAGCCTTATAATGTTCTACACACTAAAGCTCTGTTTTCAGTTCTTGTGAGAAAGTTAGTGGAATGCAGAAAGGGAATGACCTTAACCCCTTAATGACACAACTTCTGGAATAAAAGGGAATCATGACGGAATATATCCGTCGTCTGTCCTTAAGGGGTTAAACTTTTCAATGACAATTCATAAAATCTAACACTAGGGGTCACTGGTGCAACATCAAAGGTGGTTTTGCCTTACCATCCAATTCTTGTTCCAGAGGATTCTCCTTTGATTTAGGTGCACAGCCTGGGCAAGGACAAGAGCAGTCTGATCTGCAGGAGGCCTGTGGGAAGGAATGTATAAATAAACATGGATATTTCAACACAGAGTTTTACAGAACTTAACAGGAGCAGTTTTCTGCCTTTTTTGCATGACTCGCCAATACATCTATTTCATTAGAGAGATAGCAAGTTATAACATTCTCTATAAAAGGCAAATAAAGCTCTTCCTGACTACGTGTGATATACAGGAGTCCACCAACAGCTAGAATGTCGAGGTTGACCTCCTATAAGTTGGCCTACAGGGAATAAGGCTAAAGTTATGTAAAAAAAAAAACTCTATACAGTCTTTTCATTGATAGCCATAGATAGCCTTTTCTTACATTTGAGTGTAATTTTTCTCAATTGCTTCCTTAGTGCCAACCATGTTGATATTTAAGCTGCACAAGAGTGATGGGAGTTATAACCCATAACGGTGTGCTACAAATTACAAGTATTTGCTGGTATGTCTCATTTTAGATTTCTCGCTTTGTTAAATGACCAGCCTTTGTCTGGCTGAGCATTATAGAAGCAGTTATAGCAAGCATCCGTATTGCCAAAATTGCATATCTAACTTTAATATTTTGGCCTTACTTTTTTAAAGTTGTTTTGTTGGCTCACAATTATTGAACACATCCAATGAAAATGAAAAAGCAGTCTCTGTGAAGACATGTGAGATATGTGGACATGCATTTTCCCTTATTATATTATCTAAATTTGATGAGATTTTTGGACACTTACAGAGTCCTTCTTCCCGCCTTCTTTGACATTCCTCATTCGACGGACCAGAGTGAGGTAGAAGCCAGTTCCAAAACAGTTCTTCAGAAATAGTGGAGATCCACTGCAGTAAAGCTTTCCTTGAGATAGAATTGCAATCCTATCCCCGAGTAGGTCAGCCTCATCCATGTGATGTGTAGAGAGAATGATAGTTCTGCCTGGAAAATAAAATTTACTAAACTGCAAGAAGTGTTTATTTATTAATAAAATATTTTACCAGGAAGGATACATTGAGATTTATCTGGTTCTCCCAGGACAACCAACAGCACATGTCCTCACTACAGACGGCTGTACAGGATCTGCAACGGCAGAACCTACTACATGAACGGCGCTTTGCTGCCCAAGAGGACTCCAGAAGGAGACATAACTTGAAGGTCAGAGGAATCCCAGAAGAGTTGCCGGAGACGGAGTTGCCGCAGACACTAAAACGTATACTGACGGCCATACTACCCTCTAGCCAGGCTAAGTCCATCACACCCACAGACTTTTTCCGGGCCCCCAAATCTCCCAGGGCCCCAGCCGCGGCTACAAGGGACACCATACTCACCTTCAGGAACGGGAGGGACAAATCGGCGATCCTCGCTGCCCTCCGCGACAAAACCCCTCTGCTGTTTGAGAACATGCACTTGACCTTTTAAGCTGACCTGTCCGGGGGCACCCTGGCTTGGCGCAGGTCGCTCCGGCACCTCACATCCTTACTCCAGCGACACAATATACCTTACCGCTGGCGACCCTCCCAAACACTCCTCGTACAACAAGGAGGAAAAACGCACCAGATCCACGACACTCAGGACGCAGCAAATCTCCTGCGGGCCATGGGCCTACCGCAGGACCCTCACACCCAAGAGAGATCCCAAGACCGTACCTCCCCAACTCACAGCTGGGACCCGACGCGAATTTCCACTTTTGTGCCTAGAAATACTACGCCAGACGCCTACGAACCATGAACCGCCCGAAGGGCCTCGCTAATCCCGGGGAACAGCTCAACATGCCGCTGGACTATTACCCAACTGTTGTTTCCTGGTTATTTGTCTCAAGGACCGCACAGAATGCCCCTAGCTGTGGTCGTTACTTGCCCAACCGCATTACAGCATACTCGACGACCGAAGGGCTCCAATCCCTCGGACGATTCTCAACTGCTCCCTAACGATAACTAATCTGGAGCACACTGTAGCCGCAGCTTGACACACCGGAGTCTCACCCCAGCCTATGGGGTCCTCTTGAGCGGGACATAAACTCTGACACCGAGGCCAACATATCCGTACCGCAAGCGATTAGTGCCTGATGCGGTCATGGAGGACTTCAGCCCGAACGGCCCTCTATCGGTCCCCCACACCCTGGACTATATTGCCGATGAGCGATCCACCTTCGCAATTCAGGTCATGGTGCTTCTGCACATTTCTACCGGGACTCAAAAGTTTGTTTATATGTCTTGATTTTCTCCTTACAACTACATTATTAGATACTGCATCACACATTGGTAATGACACACTTGCCTCCCTACACTCTATTGTCCATCCTATCAGGCCCTGATACACCCTAGGCCGTTCATTGCTGCCTTACACAATATGCTAATACGCAGGCCTAACAAGCCGTCAGGTTACAGTTTATACCACAGCGCTTGAGCTGAACAGGGCTGCTTGGCTAACAGGGTGGCCCAAAGACTCCCCACCAATAGATAGACACATCCCAGTTGTTAGAAGGCGTAATTCACGCTATCTTGATAACGGGCGAGAGGGGTACACACACCAGGATCCGAATAATGAACGCAAAAAGGGAATCGGATGCTGTGATGTATCCACTCCCCGTTCAATATTGCCGAAACCACCTCAGCTTCACTTGTATTACACCATATATCCACTATGGTTAATGCTTAAATCCGCATACTCCCGAGCAATGCCATACTGTGATCGATTCCACACCTAGACCAGGTACCTAAGCAGCGCCAGCTAGCCTAGCTAGACACCCAGACTGCACACGACATAAGGACACATAGTATATACTCTGCTAATAGGGTACAAAACCAGCACATTAACGGGCCCATCATTACAATCCCAGCAACTAACTACTATAGGCGCGCAGATGGCTCGCTTACACCCTCCTCCCCCAACTACTAATTTTAACAACCGCCCGGTATGAGAATTGTCCTGCACGAGTCACTCGTATTATCCCTCTCCTAGACAATCATACACTGCTCCTGGACCTATACTGCTACTCTCTTAGCTTACACAATCTGTTTTCCCGTTGCTACAACCGAAATGGACATGGTACTTCACTGTCATGCCAATGTTGTTTTACCGCTCTATGACGGGTACATGCAGTTGCAGCAGGGCATACACATAGGCTTTTGTTTATAGACACCCAGGAAGACTTACCTGGCAGGAGGCAGACGGTAAAGCACACCTTAACGAGTTATGTTTCAGAAAGCGAACGGAGCACTAATAGCCCTGAACATGCCCTCTGTTATCACAAGTTTGTTCCAGTCTCAGCTGTTATTAAGTAGTGTTATTATTTGTTTTTGACCGTGTTTTATTTAATTCTTATTCTTCTTGACACATGCTGACTTAGCGATTACCCCACTCCTTACTATAAAAATATGCAGATCCTCTACCTGCCATGGTTAGTTCTGTAGGAAGATAATGTGCCTGATGCTGATGTCATGACGGCATGATCTGGTTATTAATGCCTGCACGATAACGAGAATACGCAAATAAGACAAAGAGTATCAATGTTGACCTGACATTTTGCTTCACAGGCACTATGACGACGATAATCGACTTTGGCAAAACTTAGATAGATATACGGTAATGAGTTCCTCTACCAGCCTACTTAGCTAAGGATTTATTATTATTTTGAGTTCAGAACTTACTAAACAGCAGCTACTGACACTAAGTTACTCTGCTAACTACATACCATATAACTGTGCAATGTTTTCCCTCGTTTCACACTACACTTTAAAACCATATCAAATGTAAAGCATGTATTAAGTTGCTTGTGTCAACTGCTGTTGTGGCATGACATAACTGTTTGTTCACCCCTGCACAACAAAAATAAAGAATTAAAAAAAAAAAAAAGAATAATGATATATGGCACGCCAAATTATCTCTTATGTTGGTTCTTGTCTAGAAGGGCAAGGTTCCTGTTCCACAGAACCCACTTCTATAACATCAATCGAAATAATCTTGACAAAGGCCCTAAGGGGTCGAAACGTTGCTGTGTAGCTCCTGGTTCTAAATAAAAAAAAAGTAATATGTCTTTCTCAAGCCATGAGAAAGGCACATTAAGTGTTGAAACATTATGTTGCCCTTTTTTAATTTTGATGGCACAATAAACCACCTGATGACAATATTGTTAAGTGATGAGGGTTATTTCAACTTATGTTATAGAATTAAGCTATGAAATTTGAGGCTTAAAGTTTGCTTTCATAGTGTGGAAGTGTGAGGATTGAGATAGATTTACAGTCTCTCAGTAGAGATATCCTGTAAAAATAATGAGTTTCTCTGCAGGGTGAACCCCAGCACTAGAGCAAAATGAGAAGGAGTGGCTCTTTGAGAACTACAAAAAAAATAAAAATAAATTAAAGTTAGGAAGTGTCCACATGTCATTGGGAGGATACTGTTATATAACCCTTCAAAGATCAATAACAATTCACAAAGTTATGACAATCTAATCCATGCAGTTCCATACAACATCTGCTTGGTGCCTTAACCACATTATTTCAATAATAATACACAAAAACTAAGCCACACTAAGTATCTATTGAAGTGTTGTTTTATAAAGCATATGTTCAGATTCCAAACATTCCTTACATATAATAGTATATGTTAGACATACCAGTTCGGTATTTGAGCAGTAGATCCCAAATAGATCTCCTGGAGTACGGGTCTACACCCGAGGTTGGTTCATCCAAGACCACGACTTTCGATTCACCAACGAATGCCATCGCCACAGACAATTTCCTCTGCATTCCACCTTAGTATGAAGAAGGTATCAAGCGTGAGAATTCACTGAGGTCATACAATGCTTTGGCTTGATCACTGGGGAGTTGCAACGACGGAATGAGATTCTAACTGGCTTTAGAAAATATGAATTTTTTTACTTGCCATTCTACATATTTTATCCATCAAGCCCATATGAGGGACTCAGACATTCTAAATAGCTCTGAATTACATTTTCCATGATACTTATAATGTCAGGCAATTGTAATTGCCAAATGCTATTGAGAGCGTGTCAGAGCAAAATTAAACATGACATTGGCAAAGACATAGATATCTGGTGCATTAACCAGAATTTGGTGTAATTCAATTGAATTTCATTAATTAGATTTATGAATTATAATGAATTATAATTGTTATCAAAACATTGAGAATCTGATATACATTTGACCAAACATACAAAAAGTTTAGTTCTCTTATTTGAGTGGTAGATACAGAAAGACAGACTGACAGACAAAATTGTTCTACATTTGTAAGGCTAATGGTAAAATACCAGTGAGACCAAATAGATGACCATTTCTGGGCAACAGAGATTGCATATTGGAGGTCAGTTATAATATTAATACTCACATAATATGATTCCAATATGTCATTATAACAGCAAATGGTTGTTTGTAAAATGGGACATGTTTGAAAAAGGAATCTGGTTTCAAATAATGTACATGATATAAGCGTAGCTTGGTGGCCCATTTTCAATTGTATTATACATAATAAAATAAATTTTATATAACACCTAATAAGACTATTATTTGTGTTAGAGGTTTTTACATTACATTGTAGAAGGTAATACCCTTCCAATAAAAACTATCTGTTGCCAGATAAATAATTTGCATTTTTTTCCAACCAATGAACATTCTTTGGGAACCAGTGTTGAGTTCTGACTTCGAGATAAGGACCCCTGTTTTACATTTACATGACAGTCCATTGAGTTAAATGATGATAACACTGGTACCCCAAGACATAGTTGAATAAAAAATAAAATCGAACAGAGAGCAAGAGAGAGTATACTTTGTTTTTTAGCACAATGCCTAAATTTGAAATTCTGAGATTGACAGAGAAATTAGCGAATATCCAATCTATGCACTATACGTCGAGGTCTGTAATCTTTCACTATGCAACCTTTGAGAACACACCTAGGAAAGTCTATGAGATAATATATAAACTGTTCATAAGTAGATCTATGCCAAGATTCTCCATCCATTTATTGCTAGAAACTCATTTTAATGCTTGCTGGTTATTATCATGTAGCTAGGTTGAGTTTGTACTCTATTAACATTAAACATATGTGAATCCAATTCATACCCGAGAGGTTTTGAGCCTCTTCATTTCTTTTTTGGGGAATTCCAACATCTTCCAACATCACTTCCATTTCTCTTTCTGCCTGTTTAATGGACTTGCCTTTCAACTGAGCGTAAAACAGAATGTGCTCTGCCACTGTCAGACTGCGGAGAGAGATGTAAAAATAAACCATGTGATGCATTAAAGGTCTGAATTAATATCTTAGGTGCCTCTGAGCTCAGAATTCTGAGGCACCTCTACTCCCTCAACCCCAAAAAAGATAAACAGTCATCTTATGCTTGCTCGATGATTTAGAAAATGAGTCAAGACGTATAGATCAATTTCTCCTTTAACACAATTTACAAAAAAAATGCAATTTCCAACTAACAAAATAAAAAAATTATAACAGATATCTAAAAGAAAAAAAATGCAATTTCCAACTAACAAAATAAAAAAATTATAACAGATATCTAAAAGAAGTTTCCCTGAGCATAGATACGCAAGATTTAATTCGCGAGTAAACTAATCTACGTTTGGGGAAGTTTCCCTGAACATAGATTTGCGGTATTCTATTATCAAGTAAGCTAATCTATGTTCGGGAAAGTTTCCCCGAATATAGATTTGCAGGATTCCATGCCATAGTGAACTGGTCTATGTTTGGGGGAATTCCCCCGAACATAGATCTGCTTTCTAGTCCACGTTTTTCCCCAAAATAGTGCCATCCCCAAAAATAAGCCCTAGTGCGTTTTTCGGGGAACATATAATTATAAGACCCTGTCTTATTTATGGGGGAAAGACGGTATCAGAATGTAATGAAAAAATGTTTAGGGCAAAATAGCAGATATTTTATTAACCCCGTAATGATCATTGAAGGTTAATACTGACATAACTTATCTTATTCCAAAATTGAATGATCTTTTAAGTTAATAAATGCAGTGCTATCTGACAAAGCTGAACAAGCAAGATATTTCATGTTGGATCAAGGTCCAAGGGGTAAGTTTAAGATGTTAGTTTAGAGTAATTCTTTAGTTCTGAGGTACTTTTTTGGTTTTATAAATATGTTTTAGATAACTGTAACACTTTTTGTTTTTTGTATCCCAGTAACATCAGAAACAAACCCAATATTATTCTATGGTGCCTCACTTCATACTGATGCATAAGATTCAGATAATTTACCAATAAAACCTCTCAAGTTGACAGCCATTTTGTAAATTACTTTATCACTGTCCCTTAATACGCACGTCTGGTAACAGAAACTACAGTTGTAGAGACAAAAAATATGCTGAAGTGAGCCAAATATTCTAGGGCTATGTGGCATCACCCTACAGTAAAGGTGGTTACAGCATGTCCAGAGAGTCATCTATCCCAGATGTGCAATAATCTTATTATATGCTCCACGTAGATCTATTTTCATACGAGCCTCGTTTGTTACTTATGCTTCAGGAACAAAAAATTATAATATTTTAAAGATGGTTTAACTCTTTATAATTCTGCAATCTTCTAGGTATTTGAATGAAAACAATGTAATAGGTTCCTCCAATTTAGTCTCCCCCATCCCGTATGTTTAAACTTGTGGTAGGAACTAATGTAGAGAGGGTCTTGGTGTAAAGAAGAATTTTGGCCCCCCCTTGCGGTACAACTCCCACAATGCTTTGCCAGCCATGGATTTACAACTTGCCCATCCTTGCCTTTGTGTGAATATAGGTGTGCTTTTGAATGAAGAATGTGTGTGAATGTATGTGTATTTATGTATAATGCTGATGTTTGCATGTGGGGGTGTATTTATTTGTAGAATTACCCAGGACATACTTGAAAACAAGAGAAATACCAATGTATCCTTCTTGGTAAAATATTATATAAATATGATATAGAATAGGTGTTTGAATGCCGTTGTATGTTTGTGTAATCTATCTTTCACAAATTCAGTGGTGTGTTTGTGTGTAGTGTTGGAATGCAGGGGAAGTTTTTTGCAGTGTTAAGTGTTTGAGTTTAGGGGTTTGTGTGTAATGTTGGCATTTGAATGATTTGGCGTTTATGTGTAAATCCAGTTGTGTGCTTATAGTGAAATATTGATGCTGAGGTTTGGAAAAAGGAGCGTATTCACATATAGACATACTTTGTGAATCACACACATAAACACTGTTACACAGAGATGCACACAATATATTTTAGACAACTGTAAAATGTTTTGGTTTTCTAACCCTGTACCTTCAGAAGCAAATCCATAATTATTCTATGGGGGACTCACTACATACTGATGCACAGGATTCAGACAATATACCAATACAATCTCTCTAATCGACAGACACTTTGTAAATTACTTTCCATAAATTACGTTTGTCTGGTAACAGAAACCACTGTTGAAGAAAACAAAATGCTGAAATGAGCCAAAATATTCTAGGGCCATGTGGCGTCAGCCTCCAGTAAAGGTGGTTACAACATGTCCAGTTCCAGACACTGACACACATGCACAGATCCAGATACTGACACACACGCAAACATCCACACACACTCCAGTTGTCTCCCCTGGATCCTGGTGAATCTGGCAGGCTGCAGCCCTGTCAAGCTATATTTCACGGAGTGATCTACAGGCTGTGGCAGCATGTCCAGAAAGGACCAGAAGGGGGCCTGCCACTATATCTGGAATCTGCAAGCACCCTGTCTCAATGACGTCCTGGTATGGTCCTATAGGCTGAAACGCTAGAGGTTGCTCACCTTTTACATACTGATCGGCAGTACATGAAAATCTCTGCTCTGCGTAATGTAGAATTTGCATGCTGGACACCCACTCAATAATTGCAATGGTTCCTTTGGAATTACTACCTAAAGGGGAAATCTCATTCCTCTGGACGTCACAGGACTGCATAAAACATTTTAAAATCACCTTTAACTTGTGTTTTCTTTTTTATGAGATGCTCTGCTTTCGTTTTATTGCTCCTCTTCTCCATATGCTTTCTTATTGCTGGGTGCCGGGTGTAGAGGACAGAACTTTAGAATATTGATTAATAGGGAGCTAAGATTAAGACTCCTCATTGCAGGATAAAAAGGTGTCGATTTCTACATTTAATTATTTTTCACATCTCAGAAATACATATCTGTTAAATATTTAAAAACCCTGATAAGTGACATTCCTGATTTAAATAATGAAATCCTTGCATCACCATTAAGGACGACACACTACGGGGGAACATTTTCACCGTAATCGTCAGCATGAAAAATGCATAGATATTCAGGAGAGCCGGTGGAGCAGGCAAGACATCGTCCCCTACGCATTTGAAAAATAAATAGCTAATTACATATATAGTGCTAAAACCTAATTACACCTGGAAATGAAAAGAGGCTGTAATTTGTTACATTTGTGAAAATGTGAGCTATATCAAACTTTAGCTGGCATACTAATTTAAAAAAAAAAAATAGCATTTATTTTTTTAATATTAATTTTTATTAGACATGAATCTGGTTTGCTGTAATGTATTAAACACTGCACAAATGAGCGACACACTGTGATAAGGACATGCACTATTCAGGAAATAGGAATGAAAAGAGTTAATATAAACATGTTTAAAGTTTACAATTCACTATGATTCACCTTTATGGTTTTTTTTTCTTTCTTTAAAAGGCACATAATAATTACGTGTTCGAACATTTGGTTACGTAGCCTTAGGCCATAACTCTACACCCTAAGGCTTCCTAATCTTAGCCCACAATTTAGATATCATTTTGTTCCCAGGGTAGCTACGTGCAGTGGTGACAGTGAAAACGTTAAGTTAACATCTGCAGTTATACTTGGCACAGATGCTCTGGATACTAAAATGTGTAAACCATATGCTATTTTATATTAGAAATGTATTTCCATTCACATTGTACACACTGTACATTTCCAGATCACGTAACTGCTTTAGTGCTGATGTGGACTCCTATTGTGAAATAGTTAAAAATAAGGTTGGTAGCCGTAGAAGGGAGACAGAATACTTTATTTTATACAGCGTTCATATTCTCATATTGTTTCAGAAATGTTTTTAATAAAAGGTCTCAAACTGATCATTCTGTTCAGCATTCCCTCTAAGTATTTTCTTTTGTGAATGGTCCAACGCTGAAAAGATTAAGAGATGGATCGTTGCCCTGCAATTTTCCTGAACTAATTGTCTCTCCTACCAGCTTATCAGGTAATGGTTGTTGCAAGAATTAATTTAACAATTTTAACATTGGCACATCACTCTCAGAGGTAGCACTAGTCCTGAAGCTTGCCCTACTGTGCACAAAAGGTCATATATATATATATATATATATCAGGGCCGGTGCAAGGATTTTTGCCGCCCTAGGCAAAAAAAATTTTGCCGCCCCCCCATATGTCCAGCCTACCATGTGACATCACAATGCCCCGCCCATATGCTCTGCCATATGGGCCAAAGCCAGTCTTCACAAAGTGTCTTATCTGAAAAGACAGTGTGTTTACATTAAAAAGCCTACAGGCACAGGCTATAGACACCAGAACCACTACATTATGCTGTAGTGCTTCTGGTGACTATAGTATCCATTTAATGTGAGGTAAATTAGAGATTAGTGCCACTAATAATATATTGGATTTCCTACTTACCACCAGATGAGGACAAGAGGCTGATGATGGGCTCAGTCTGGCTCCACAGGTCTGGTGTAGAAGAGGCTCTCTGGAGACTGTTTTTAACAGTGCTCACAACAATTAACGAACAGGAAGCAGCTCCATTTTTTAGGGCCCCTTACACAGCTCAAGGTCTGGGCCCCCAGGGGGCATACGCCTACAATGCCCACCCATAAATCCACCTACATGGCCCATCCATGAGTTGGGGATGTTTTATGTGTGCAATTTGTGTAAGGGATGTAGTGTGTTTATAGGGGATGTAGTGTGTGTTTGCGTGTAAGGAATGCATTGTATGTTTCTGTGTGTGTGTGTGTAAGGGGTGCAAGGTTTGTTTCTGTGTATGTAATTGAATGCAGTGTGTGTCTGTAAGGGGTGCATTAATTATGTAAGAGAACGTAAGGGATGAATTGTGTGTTTCGGGTGTGTCTGTGTGTGAGTAGGAATGCATTGTATGTTTCTGTGTGTGTGTGGGGGGGATGCATTGTGTATGTGTGTAGTGTAAAAGAGAGGGTTTGTGGGGTAGGATAGGGACTGAGATGGGAACAGCTTTCTTTTTTTTTTTTTAAAAAAATTCATAGTGCTCTCCCCTCAATTATTGATTTCCCCTTCCCTTCTGTCCCTCCGTGTTCTCCCCTTCTGTCACTTAGTGCTCTCCCTTGGCCCCCTGTCCCTCTGCAGTCCCCCTTGGTGGTCTTCTCACTCCCCCCTCCCCCCTTAGTGGTCCTCCCTCTCCCAAACCCCTTAGTGGTCCTCCCTCTCCCAAACCCCTTAGTAGACATTCCCCTACTCCCCCCACCCCCTTAGTGGTAATCACCCTCCTCCCCTCTCCTTAGTAGTCCTCCCTCCTTACCCCCCTTTGGTGGTCCTTCCCCCCCTTAGTGGTCCTTATCCCCCCTCCCCTAGTGGTCCTTATCCCCCCTCCCCTAGTGGTCCTTATCCCCCCCAACCTCCCATAGTGGTCCTTACCCCCCTATTCCCATAGTGGTCCTTACCCCCCCCTCCCTCCCTCCCATAGTGGTCCTTATCCCCCCCCCCCTCCCTCCCATAGTGGTCCTTATCCCCCCCCTCCCTCCCATAGTGGTCCTTATCCCCCCCTCCCATAGTGGTCCTTATCCCCCCCCCTCCCTCCCATAGTGGTCATTATCCCCCCCTCCCTAACTTAGTGGTCCTTATACCCCCCTCCCTTAGTGGTCCTTATACCCCCCCCTTAGTGGTCCTTATAACCCCCCCTCCCTTAGTGGTCCTTATACCCCCCCTCCCTTAGTGGTCCTTATAGCCCCCCCTCCCTTAGTGGTCCTTATACCCCCCCCTCCCTTAGTGGTCCTTATACCCCCCCTCCCTTAGTGGTCCTTATACCCCCCCCCCTTAGTGGTCCTTATACCCCCCCTCCCTTAGTGGTCCTTATACCCCCCCTCCCTTAGTGGTCCTTATACCCCCCTCCCTTAGTGGTCCTTATACCCCCCCCTCCCTTAGTGGTCCTTATACCCCCCCCTCCCTTAGTGGTCCTTATACCCCCCTCCCTTAGTGGTCCTTATACCCCCCCTCCCTTAGTGGTCCTTATACCACCACCCCCCCTTTAGTGGTCCTTATACCGCCCCCCCCTCTCCCTTAGTGGTCCTTATACCCCCCCCTCCTCTCCCTTAGTGGTCCTTAACCCCCCCCCCTTAGGGGTCCTTAAACCCCCCCCCTCTCCCTTAGTGGTCCTTAACCCCCCCTCCCTTAGTGGTCCTTATACCCCCCCCCTTAATGGTCCTTAACCCCCCCCTTAATGGTCCTTAACCCCCCCCCCCCTTAATGGTCCTTAACCCCCCCCCCTCTCCCTTAGTGGTCCTTAACCCCCCCCTCCCTTAGTGGTCCTTACCCTTCCCTCCTGCCCATGTAGCGTGGCCGGGCGGCGCGGAACGCGAGACAGGAACCTTTGTTTCCTGTACCCGGCCGCCGGCGGAATGACAGGAAATGCTCACTGAGTGAGCACTTCCTGTCATTCCGCCGGCGGCCGGGTACAGGAAACAAAGGTTCCTGTCCCGCGTTCCGCGCCGCCCGGCCACGCTACATGGAGAGACCGGCAGGAGGGAGCGCTCTGCGCTTCCCTCCTGCCGGTCATAAACCCGGCCGCCCTCCATGCAGCAGTGCTGCGCCGCCTGGGGCTTGCTAAAGCGCTCAGGCGGCGCAGCATGAGGAGGCGCAGCGGGGACAGGGATCCGGCGCCCCCTGGTAAGTTGCGCCCTAGGCGGCTGCCTAGGTCGCCTTACAGGTGGCGCCGGCCCTGATATATATATATATATATATATATATACACACACACACATATATATTTGATAGCTTGATGCTGCTATAGTTTTGAGGTGTGGCATTACATATTACTGCAATCTCTCTCCTGCACAGTATGAAAGTACAGAGATTAGTGTATGCCTATGAGATGCGAACTCTGTTACTCTTGAATCCCCTATCACCAGTGATAATGGGCGTGTGTTACAAATGACATGAATACAATCTTATCTTACCCCATCGTCATCTGCTACTTAGCAGAGTCTGGCAGCCTGAGTAGCCCACAATTTGCAGTCCACCTGGAAATATCCCTCTGTTAATCATTGAGGCCTCCAGCCCATGCACAAATCCATATGCTAGTTAGAGGCCTAACTTCTGTAGTACTCAACAAACACCACAATGGACTTCCACTATTTTAGTCTGTAGAGCATTAGTGTGAAGATGCAGCCTACAACATCTGTATGCTAGTGATCCAAAGGGTAACTCCCCGCCTTTCTGTCAGAAACTGTGCAATTTCTTACAATTTATTCATGGTGAGAATATACAGGAGATGTCATTCCTTTCTCTCAGTCTCACACCATGATACAGACTGACAGGGTTACTCATAAGAGTTAATTGTTGGGAATGAATCCAAACTGATTTTTACATTTTAGGCTATGTTTTCAAGTATTCTGGTGTATTCTGGCCTAAAACATTAAATTTAATTAGAATTATTCATAATTAAAACTTTAGTAAATAACCCTCATCTAATAGCCTGGTTTACCCTGGTTTCTTTCGTGTGTAATGCAACAGAGACCATATTACATAGTGGTATGAAAATAATGATTTCTTCAGTGGAGGCCCAGCAGATACCTGAAATGTATGTGTTATGGAAGAATGAAAGTCTACCCTGTTCCTACAACAGTACCCACTTTTCTAATCCCTAAAAGGTACAAGGTATGGGGCAAGGGGTATTTTAAGTGGAGGCCCAGCATGTACAGCCCACTTTTCTAACATATAAAAGATACATGGTATATAGGAATTAATTCTTCAGTGGAGGCAAACCACTGAAACTTACCTAATACAGAGAGAAGGAGCTAACCAACCGACATTAACAAACTACATGCTTATCCTCTGAAAGTTACTTTGTATAGGAAAAATGGGTCATAATCATTGGAGGCCCAGCAGGAACTGGCTAATTTCTTATACTCCAGAAAAATACTTAATATGAGGATTTGATAAGTACTCAAAGTATTCCCTGAGTGCTTCTTAGAACCTTCATAGTCTGAAAGGAATCTGGAAGAGACGTGGTGGACAATAATGTGTATAATAATATTATTATTTATAAAGCAGAGAAAAACAAGTAGCAAGAGAGGTGAGAACTGACAACAGCTCAATTAGCCTGCCCTTCGGTGGGTCCCCGCTCAGATCTCAAGCTGGTTTTAGCTCATCTTGTGCCATTACAGAGAGAACATATCTGAAGCATATCAAACTTGTCCCACCCGTACGGGCAGTCCAGATCCAAAATGCGACGAATTTCCCTCTGCACGAGAGATACAGCAACCCCAGGCAATCGTTTCTACCTTGTAAAGTATTATCAGTGAGGTATAGCCAATATCCCTCTAGGCACTGTGAGCAAAGGGTCCATGTCTGGATTGTCCTTTAAACTTAAAGAGAGAAAAACAAGTAGCAAGAGAGGTAAGACGGGACAACAGCTGAATTAGCCTGCCCTTCTGTGGCTCCCCGCTCAGATCTCAAGCTGGTTTTAAGTTCATCTTGTGCCATTACAGAGAGAACATATCTGAAGCATATCAGACTGGTCCCACCCATACAGGCAGCCAGATCCGAAATGCCAGTTCCCTCTGCACAAGAGATATAGCAACCCCAGACGATCGTTTCCACCTTGTAAGGTATCATCAGTGAGGTATAACCAATATCCCTCTACGCACCGTGAGCAAGGGGTCCTATTGGCTCTCTCCTTATTTATAAAGCACCAACAAATTCCGCCGAACTATATGTATAGGACTGAAGCAAAAACCACACCGATGAAGCTTTTTACAATCAATTTACAGACTTTTTTTTTTACAAATTACTTTTAAAACATTATATCTAGTCTTCTGTTGACAAATGTAAATACGTACTGACGAAAAAGGATGTTGTGCTGTGGACACATTCCAAGACTTTGACGGATTGAATCCATATGTGTCTGAATATCTCTGCCACGAACCCACACCGTTCCTGATGTTGGTGGGTATAACCCAGTTATGATTGACCTAGGACAAAACATTAAATATTACTTATGTCAAATGTGTGCAAAAATATGTTAAACCTTTTTTTTTTTTTTTTTGAGAATGTTGCTCAAGTGATCAAAATGGGCTTTTGTAGTTTATAGTTTTCTTTTATAGTATATGCCTTAACCTTCTGGCGTAGGAACCCACTCTCAACTTGACCTTTTTAAATATAAATATGCTAAAAAACTAGAGGGAAATGAGTCAGAGTCAGAGATGCCTACTATATGTCCAATGATGGAAGTGGCTCTAAAAGACACTCTAAAAGTGCCATATCCAGTCTCTTTGGGTGCTAGAATTTATTGTTCTACACAAAAAATAAAATAAAAAATAAAATAAAAATAGTTTTAAGATTGTCTAGTTCACATCTAATGAAGGGATTGGCTCTCATGCCTTGCAAAAGTATTAGTAAGAGCCTACAACCTGTTACCATGAATTTGAAGAACATAGTTCTAGAAGTGATTTGCATTGTTGAGTTAAAATTGAAACTGAGTGTTTATGAGAATTATTTACTATTTACAATCACCTAGCAATTGGGAAATTGGAGACTTCACATGAAGCATATTTGCTTAACAACAGGTTATATTTGTTTTATATGAGCATACCAGTTTAAAAGCTCATTGAGACTCTTACAATGTTGTTGTTTTTCCAGCTCCATTGTGACCCAAGAAAGCAGTGATCTGCCCTTCATAAAAAGTTATGTTCATTCTATCCACAGCTGGCTTGAAACTGTTTCCGAAGACCTTCACCAGATCCTGAACACACACCCCTGGGACCATCCCTGGTGGCTCAGGTTCAAAAAATGGATTGGCTAAAAATGAAGTAGGGAGATAAAAAATTGTTAGGATTTGGAAACCCTGAAGCAGATTATTTGACAGATAAAAATAGCCATTTATTAAATGCAGTGCATTATGTGTGTGTGAGTACATTGTCTACAAAAAACCTGGAGGTAACATTATTTTCAATGAATGCAAGCATCAGTGTTAGAAATGCTTTTTCATTTCAAATGCAAGAATCTTTATTTAAAAGTGGCATATGCAAAATAGATGTGGAAGTAAAGAAACCAGCATAGCCTGGGTGTCCAGTCGCAAAGAACAGTATAAGGTACGTGTGACAAACTCCCCTTTTTTAGGGAGTCTGACATGAGTTTTTGGAGGGGCCTGCTTGCCAGCCTCCTGCCCTGTGACTTTGGGCCATTCAAAAAGACATGCTAAAAAGTGACTTCCATGGGAAAATGTGCCTCTTCCCCTCCCCCTTTTTCCTGTCCTATTGTTCTCCAGAAGGACGTTGTCCCAGGGACACTGCCAGACCAGTTGAAACAGGCTGCTTTCTCCCTTCTCAATCTCTCATCAGCCCTTGCTATTGTCTGACTCCATTCTTTCTTGTACTATAGGGCACTTTTAAAATTGGACATAGACCGGCTGCACAGTCTAAATCTGTGGAACTATTTTGGGCATGTAAGCCATGCTTGCGGTCGGTCAAAAGAGTCAACTTTAACCACATGGCGATCCAACTGTATTTGTGATATCTGAGCGTTGTTCGGACATATTGAGCGCTTAGATCCAAGCTATCTGGAGATATGTAGGACATTGTATTATAAGAGTTATGTATTTTTATGTGGTTTTTGTAACAGGTTCTGACTTAGAGATATTTCCTGTACCTGGAGATAATTAAGTTACCACAGCCACTTAAGCTAATTATCTCCAGGAGAGAGGAGAAGATAGACCGGCCGCACAGCCTAAATCTGTGGAACTATTTTGGGCATGAAAGCCATGCTTGCGGTCGGTCAAATGTGACTTCCATAAAACTTTTGAACCCCTGCTCTGATCTGGGTGATTTTTGGATGATGTTGTTCATCCAGATCAGGGCTATCCAGGGATGTAGGATTTATGGGGATATATTTGGCCTGAAAATGTGTATATAAGAAATGCCTTTGTGCTAATTAAACCAGTTCTACTTCACCCCAAATCTAGAGTCCTGTCTCTTATTTGGGGGAATCTGCTATAAGGGATTGCTATGCTCTTCATACTCCCTTGCTATAATCACTAAGCTCTTCTAAGAGCTTGTTCCTGTCCCTGCTTCGCTCTCTGGGGAAAGAGGGGTTCACCCACTGGAACCTGGAGCCTTGTTGTAGGTCCAGGGTGGGTAGGAGACGGCGAGACCCAGTGCTTATGGTGTCAAGTGGAGTACTTGGAGCCCTTGGGAAGCACTAGGAGCATCCTTCAATGGCGGTACCAAGTCGGGGTGCCAGGTAATCCGTTCAGTGGCGTACATACCAGGGTCACAGGGGGCGGCGGATGCGACCGGGCCCGGCCCACCAGGGGGTCCGGCCGCCCCTGCGACCCGGTATGTACGCTCTGGGCCAGCCTCTTCTCCTGGGGGGCCCAGGAGCCGGCCACCTCCGGGCCCCCTGAGGCTGGCCCTGCTTACACCCGGCGGGCAGTCAGGCTGGCTGGTGTGCGAGGGAGCACTCTCCCCTGAGTGCTTCCTCTTCAGCTCCCTCGCGCACCGCACTGATCCCGGAGCCGGAAGATGACGCCATCTTCCGGCGCCGGTATCAGTACGCGGCGCGCGAGGGAGCTGAAGAGGAAGCACTCAGGGGAGAGTGCTCCCTCGCGCACCGGCCAGCCTGCGCCCGCCCGCCCAGTGACCGCCCGCCCGCTCGCCCGCCCAGTGACCGCTCGCCCAGGAGCCCAGCAGCACCACTGGACCCCAGGGAATCCCCTCAGCAATCCAAAAGGTAAGGAGGCTGGGGGGATTAAATAAAAAAAAAATGTGTGTGTGTGTGTTACTGTGAGTGTTAGTGTGTGTTTTAGTGTGAGTGTGTTAGTGTTACTGTGAGTGTTAGTGTGTGTGTTAGTGTTACTGTGAGTGTTAGTGTGTGTGTTAGTGTGTGTGTGTGTTAGTGTTACTGTGAGTGTTAGTGTGTGTGTTAGTGTGTGTGTGTTAGTGTTACTGTGAGTGTTAGTGTGTGTGTTAGTGTGTGTGTGTTAGTGTTACTGTGAGTGTTAGTGTGTGTGTTACTGTGAGTGTGTGTGTTAGTGTTACTGTGAGTGTTAGTGTGTGTGTTAGTGTTACTGTGAGTGTGCGTGTGTGTGTGTTAGTGTTACTGTGAGTGTGCGTGTGTGTGTGTTAGTGTGTGTGTTAGTGTGTGTGTGTTAGTGTTACTGTGAGTGTTAGTGTGTGTGTTACTGTGAGTGTGTGTGTTAGTGTTACTGTGAGTGTTAGTGTGTGTGTTAGTGTTACTGTGAGTGTGCGTGTGTGTGTGTTAGTGTTACTGTGAGTGTGCGTGTGTGTGTGTTAGTGTGTGTGTTAGTGTTACTGTGAGTGTTAGTGTGTGTGTGTTAGTGTTACTGTGAGTGTTACTGTGTTAGTGTTACTGTGAGTGTTAGTGTTACTGTGAGTGTTTGTGTGTGTTAGTGTGAGTTAGTGTTAGTGTTACTGTGAGTGTTAGTGCGTGTGTTAGTGTTACTGTGTGTGTTACTGTTACTGAGTGTTAGTGTGTGTGTTACTGTGTGTGTTAGTGTTACTGTGAGTGTTAGTGTTAGTGTCAGTGAGTGTGTGTCTGCTAGTGAGTGTCAGTGAGTGTGTTACTGTGTGTGTCTGTTAGTGAGTGTGTGTTTGTCAGTGAGAGTGTATGTCTCTGTCAGTAAATGTGTGTGTCTGTTAGCTAGTGTGTATGCGTCTGTTCGTGAGAGTGTGTGTGTGTCTTCAGCACTTACCTTTCTCCAGCGCCGGACTCCCTTGGCGCTGGGGATCCCTCTGCCGCTCAGCTCCGAATGCGCATGCACGGCAAGAGCCGTGCGCGCATTCAAACCGCCCATAGGAAAGCATTACTCAATGCTTTCCTATGGACGTTCAGTGTCTTAGAATCGCGGAAGCTCCTCTAGCGGCTGTCAGTGAGACAGCCACTAGAGGCTTGATTAACCCTCAGTGAAACATAGCAGTTTCTCTGAAACTGCTATGCTTTTAGCTGCAGGGTTAAAACTAGAGGGACCTGACACCCAGACCACTTCATTGAGCTGATGTGATCTGGGTGTCTATAGTGGTCCTTTAAGTGTGTGTGCATCTGCATGCACTGGTGTACATACCGCGGTCGCAGGGGTTGCAACCCCTGCGACCAGGTGCCCGCCGCCATGTGTTGCGGCCCCGGCCTGCGCAGAGTAAGCGTGCGGGGGGGCCCCACGGATCAATTTTCGCACCGGGGCCCCATAGGTCATGTGTACGCCACTGAGTGTGTGTCTGCTAGTGAGTGTCAGTGAGTGTGTTACTGTGTGCGTCTGTTACTGAGTGTGTTACTGTGTGTTTCTGTTACTGAGTGTGTTTGTGTTAGTGAGTCTGTTTGATGTCTGTTAGTGAGTGTGTGTTTGTCAGTGAGAGTGTATGTTTTGTAAGTGAGTGTGTATGTATGTCTGTCGCTGAGTGTGTCTCTGTCAGTAAATGTGTGTGTCTGTTAGCTAGTGTGTATGCATCTGTTCGTGAGAGTGTGTGTGTGTGTCTTCAGCACTTACCTTTCTCCAGCGCCGGACTCCCTTGGCGCTGGGGATCCCTCCGCCGCTCATCTCCGAATGCGCATGCACGGCAAGAGCCGTGCGCGCATTCAAACCGCCCATAGGAAAGCATTACTCAATGCTTTCCTATGGACGTTCAGTGTCTTAAAATCGCGGAAGCTCCTCTAGCGGCTGTCAGTGAGACAGCCACTAGAGGCTGGATTAACCCTCAGTGAAACATAGCAGTTTCTCTGAAACTGCTATGCTTTCAGCTGCAGGGTTAAAACTAGAGGGACCTGACACCCAGACCACTTAATTGAGCTGATGTGATCTGGGTGTCTGTAGTGGTCCTTTAAGTGTGTGTGCATCTGCATGCACTGGTGTACATACCTCGGTCGCAGCCCTGCAACCCCTGCGACCAGGTGCCTGCCACCATGTGTTGCGGCCCCGGCCTGCGCAGAGTAAGTGTGCGGGGGGGATGGGGGCCCACGGATCAATTTTCGCACCGGGGCCCCATAGGTCATGTGTACGCCACTGAATCCGTTACAGTGCGTCAGTCCATTCTCAACCTGAGGACTTGGATGAAACCCAGGTTTATTAACGAGGAGTCAAAACAAACCCCTACAAGCAGGAAATCCCAGATTATATGTGTCTGACTGCCAGACCAGTATCAAGTCTGCTTCGAAGCTAGCATTGAGTTAAACTGCATGCCCAGATTCTGCCCTTGAGTGGTCAAGTTGTGGTGCCTCTGCTGTATAGATGGTCAACGGTTCAAAAAATTGCTGTAGCATCTGTAATGGGGACATGAAATACTCATATTTTGGGGAGCAGAAGCACACTGTGTATCCTTTATTATTGTCTGATTGCTCCAAATTGAGAAGCTAAACAGTGCCACCACATATAGCGAAGCAAGCAGAAGTCCCCTTGATTAGTGGGGTACTGCTAATCTCACAGAAAATATGTAAATAAGCAGGCAACAGTGAAATCAGAAGTGAACCTCTCACATATACAATGTTTGGGCTCCTGCTCATTTGCACATTATGGCTCCAAGTTGGGAGATTGCCTGTGCTTCCAGCCAGCACCGCCAAGTAGGCTTCAAAGTCTATAAGCAAATAATCGCTAATGCCAATGACTTTTGATGAAGCAGGCCAGTTCAAAGCATATATCAAAACTTCTCTAAAACCTATAGGGCAAAACATGTTTTATAATTCAGATTCTTATCGAGTGCAGCAGAGCTCATAGAAGCAATGTCCATGGTGAAAGCCCAAATCCATTGTATATGATTTCTTATTTGTATTAAGTTATATTCCAATTTTAGAGGGTTTTTTTTGTTTGTTTTTTAAAATTCAGCCAGTTTGGCTTGAGATTTTAAATTCTTGTCAATTTCTGATAATGGTTTAGTGAAAAAACTGCACATTTGTGTCTTTCAAATAATGTAACTCATGGAATGTCCTTCATCAGGTTGCTGCAAAATGAGTCAATACCATTTGAGATGAAGAGGCTTCTTGTGTTCCAAATTCAAATGTACATTGCTACATTACGTTACTGTGTTTACCATCAGGAAATGCATCTTTGTCTTTCCTTTCCTTTTCTTGTTCATCAATTTTTTGTTTCTCTGCTTTCTCAAGTTCTTTCTTCAGTTTGTGTTTGCAAGCGTCGGCATTGTTATTGACATTACATTCTGCCTTAAGTTGAATAGGATCATCTGGTGGTTTACCTAAAGCAAACAGATATGGAGGAAGACATGTTTAAACATTCAATTTAATGAATAAATGATATTATGCCAGTAAAATGGACACCTGTTGTTCCTTTTTCATAGTTTGTAGTTCGCAATAGTTAAACAAAAAACAAACAAAACAAATCAATTTAAATTAGTAAGTGAAAAAAAGAAAGAGAAATCGTATAACATTTCCACTACCTTGTTAATTTAGGCTTCATTTGTCTCTGTGTGCATAATTTAATAATAGAAAATGAAATATTAAAGTGTTTTTGTGTTTCCTGGATCACGTTAATAAATCTCTCTCTCTCTATATATATATTATATATATATTTTGCAATTCACAAGTTATTCCAATATTATGACATATAGAGTTCACTTTTAGTAATGAAATTAGAGAGCTTGTCTCATTCTTTTTTTACCTGTACAAACTGGATATTTAGTTGGTTTTGAAAATGTTTAAAGGGACACTATAGGCACACAAGCCACTTCATGGTTTGTTTAGTCCACATACTTTGTGGATCTTTTACTTAATGTATTTTTTTGTTGCTTAATTTCGGTTACTATGGCAGCAACCGGGAGAGCGCCCCAACATGTCAGGGACACATGTGCGATGACGTCATTGAATGGGGAGTCAGGTGCTCAGATGGACCGGGTCGCCCCTTGGATGGGTTCTGCCATCAGATGTGGTGAGTTTATGATTTATGATTTATCTTTTGTTATATATTGTATGTTTAATGTATATTGAGCTTATCCTGCTGTGTCAGACTGAAACGTCGATGTTTTGTAAGCATATAAAAGTTGTTGTCAGGCAAGTCCCTCAAATTGTAATTAATGAAATGACTTAATCATGTAAAAATATTAAATAAATATATATATGTAGAATATATATATATATATTTATATATAAATATATATATATATATTTAAATCTTTTTTATTTATATATAGATATATATTTATATCAATTATATATATATATATATTAATATTAAAATACACTTAGAATAATAGTTTATGTGTGTGTATGTGCATATAATAGTACTTAGATCATATACATACATATATATATATATACATATATATATATATATATATATGATCTAAGTAGTTTAATTTACTTTATTAAACTTTTTTTACTTTTACTAACTTTTTAAACTTTTTTACAGGCAGCAAGGGAACAGCCTGAGAGCTGAGGCAGTGCCCCTGCTGGCACTGCATGAGCCGGCTATTCTGGCCATGTGATCGCAATGACCCTTGATCCCATGGCCCTGGAAGGCCGGATTGTGCAGAAGGGGGATCCTTGGGCTCCCAGGCCGCCCCCTGGATTGCGACCGCCGACGTGGGATCAGCGGGGACCCGGTAAGTCCCCAGGACCACCCAAAAAAGGACGGCATAGAACGCCGGCCGTCCTTAAGGGGTTAACTTGTAAATGGCAGAGAATTCAACAGTGATTCAGCAGTAAGAATGCAAAATCCTGATCTATGCAACAAAACTCTTTATTAAGCTAAAGTAGTTTTGATGCCTGTAGTATCCCTTTAAGACCTGGGTGAAAAGCACTATTGGTATGGTCAGTACTTTTTCTGCATGTTTATTCATTTTATTTCTACAATGGGATACCTCTGAAGGCATTAATTGTTGCAAATGGTAGCAGGAACTGGTTGGACTTTAGGGCACAATGCTCGGACTGGTTCTCCATTCCTGACTGATCACACAGTAGAGGTGACCAGTAGTAACAGGTACTAAAGGAATACGCAAGGTTCCCCAAGGATCCATCTTGGATATTCAATAATTTAATGTGACTGACAAATGTGGAGTTTATTACATTACACAGGTACCTGGCAATATCGTGTGGAGATATTTCTAAAAGACATACAAGACTGTATAACCACTATCTCACTGCACCTCAACCAAGATGGAACAGATACTTTAAAACAGAATTCATATCCGGCAAAGCCAGCACCACCTGCCAACAATCATAAGACCCACAGCCTACTGCATGTAGTGCTTTATATATCCTACTTGCTCGAGGCAGCAGCTAGATGCTTAGCATTAATCATGAACAACTAACTAAACTATCACTAATGACTTCAGCGAGGCAACCACAAAAACCACACTGAGAACCTTCTGTGTAAAATGGACCTGGGGATATTAATCAAATCACTGGTACTACTACACCTGCACTAAAACAATACTTTATATGTCAGCATGACCAATTACACTAACTCTCACTACAATCCTCACACTACACTCACTACAACGTAATTAGTTCTGCACCGGCAAATTTTGCATTTCACGTAAGTTATTCTGAGGAAACTACATTGGCCATGAACCCCTATTAAATTCCTTGAAAATGGACACAAGAAATGTAAAAAGAGCACTGCACTATTTTAACATGAGATTTTTTAACTCCTTGTAGCACCTCTGGAGACCTCCACTCACACTTAACCTCCTGTGTAAGCCATGATGGTGAGAGACGAGAGGCAATAATTATCTTCTGTACTTGTCAGTTGGCTTTGAAACACTGTCAGTCCATATATCAGAACAGAAAACCATGGCAACACAGACAAAATTGACTCTTCAACAATCCGTTTCCTTCTTCTCAACTCCACATCTACTTTTTTACTACCACATTGTCCCTGGGCCTGACAGTGTATCAGAAGCATCAGGTTACTTTATATATATTTAAAAAAAAAAGAGAGAGAGAGAGAGAGAGAGACTTCGCCAAATACACCAGAAACAGGGAACTTAGGCATGCTCACAAAATGGAACATTAGATACCGGAGACCATATTTGTTATATGTTCTTTGTATCTACATCACCACTTGGAGACCAATGACTCATCCAATTAGGATTGATACATCACTGTTCATCCAGGTTTATTGAAATGTTCAGACCCACTGCTGACTTCCCAGGCACAGATGATCCGTGCGTTAATTTTGCCGTTGTGCAAAGGAATTTGGTATCACATGAGAGACGAAAACATTCTTTTTTTTTTTCTTTTTCCAAAATGGACATAAACATTATTTGCCATGAATTTCTGTATTGCCTTACTTGGTGCTTCTTTTGAAATATCGTCATTGTGCTCATGGATTGATAGTTCCGTCTCCACTGAATCTCCTTTAGGCATAAAACAAGATGTGATTATTAGACAGATACTGACATCTACTACGTAGATTCGAATGGGTTTTATTCAACATCAGTGAACACCACATTTGCTTTAATGGATAAAATAATTGTAATGAGAAACAGGATTGGCAATCTGTGCTACAATATGCGATGGCAACCTTCATATGAACTGTGACTGCATTATCACATCACAACCCATACAGTGGAATAATAGAAATGTAAATGGAACTTTAGGCACATATCATGTATTTATTTATTTATTTTTTATATAAATTTTGTTCTTATATTGGTTTTATAAGAGCCCAGTAACTTAGTAAAACCCCATGTTATTCATATATAACATGATTTATATGTAGAAGCCGTTTAATGCATTCCCCATTATGTTACGAATACAGTTCAGTATATGCATCCATTGTGTCATTCTATTTATATGAACAGTGATTACTACATCGCCCATTCCTAATCATTTCATTCAACACTTTCATTCCCATATCCTATTTTATATGACTGGTGTTGTTTAGTAGATCGTTGTTTATGATATTTTTATGTGCATGTGGTTATCTACTAAATCAATCTATTAGCCTATTTCTATTTGGAAAAAGGCTATTTTGTACATCCCACGTTATACAATTTTAAGTGATTTTACATTTCTCCAAACAGCTATTCAAACTGGGTTTGTCATCCCTGAATGCACTTAATTGTACTAGAATGAGACATGGCCCAACAATGCATTTGAAGTCTGCCAGACAAGTACATTACATATTCCCAAACATGTATCTAAATTGGGCATAAATAACCCCTATGTTGTTGAAGATGAGATAAGCTTATCACCCTCTTCCGAGCACTAAACTTTTTTTTTAATTTTCCCATTAGCATCAAAGTTGCTTGGATGACTGAGTTTCTGATAATTCGAGAAAATTAATTACAAGCCACTTAAGAGTTCAAAAGAAGTCAATAATATGCCAGCTATACTGTATCTAATCATTTTACTGGGTCATTCAATGGCTATACACTGTATTCTCATATAGTTAGATTACTAGTTCTTGCTACTTACCATCTCCTTCAGAGGGATGTTCAAAAGTACACCAATAAGTTGCCAAGAATGGAAAATACCATGCCTTTGGCATTCCATATTCTCCTAAAACACATCAGATAGATTTATGAAGATAAGTTCAAGCTCAAGACAAGCTCACATAGATTACATGCCAGGCCTCCCACATTACAAATTAGCAATAATTCATTAGAAATCTTGTTGATCAGAAAACTCATGCATAATGAAAACATTTAGCTTGGCAGAATCGCTTTGTCAAAAAAATAAATAAAAAAAATTGCGTCTGTTGATCCAGGTGGCATTTCAATATAGACAAATGTTGCCCTTACAGTCATTTCAGGAAAAAAGACACATGAAGTGGTTTAAAAATGAGCCAATCAGTGTACTGCAAAATAGATACATAATATGAACATTTTATATATATATTTTTTGCCAAACACTGATAGGTGCAATTTCCCACCATTGGGTACAAAATTCAAATGAGAAGAACCAACAGAGGGGAAAAAAATAAAATCTATAATGATATATTTATTACATATATAAATAAATTTGGATTATAAAAAATGTTACTGCTCCTCCTTGTTCCTTCTACTTGTCACTTCTCACCGATCTGTGAATAAAATTAACATTTAGTGGCTGTTTTTTGGGGGGGTTTTTTTGCACTACGATGGATTTTCAAATCATGAAACGAACAAAAGTGTTTCTTCCATTGTCATTTTAATTTGTTTCATGATTCGTATATATAGTGTTTTGGAGTACCGGAATTTGGAAGAACTGCCGATTGCTCAAAATTCGGAGGAATCGCAATTTGTTTAACCCCTTAAGGACACATGACATGTGTGACATGTCATGATTCCCTTTTATTCCAGAAGTTTGGTCCTTAAGGGGTTAAAAGCAAACGTACTGTTCAGCATTACCCTAAATATTCCTAACTTGTAGATAAGAGGAATATGGTCACTTAGGTCTCAGTAATTACTTTTCCACATATGTAATTCATTCAGGCTCAAATTTTCAGAGTCTTTCTAGTTCGAACTCTGAATGTTCCTATTCAGTTCAACTGCATTCTCTATAAAGTTAACACTGAAGTTGGCAGGATCTAAAGTGTTGAGAGATTATGCAGAATTCAAAAGCTGAGACCGGGACTTTTGCAGCTGAGCTCACCCGAGAGGATGGTCTGATTTTCATCTGAAAATGGTAAACACAATTCCCAGATTTTACTAGTAACATGACGTAAAGTCATGATTTTATTAAAGACACGGAGGCGAGTATTATGCATATCTCTTTCTTTATTTCCTCAGCAGCAAAGATAGAGGAATATAAATATTATCAAAAAATGAAAGAAAAAACTGTACAGGCATAACAGGTAGCCAATCACATAACAGAGGAAGTAGCTATATAAGTCCTGTGTCTCCCACAATCCCCCTCTTTCTTGCGAAACCGAAGACCAGGTAAGATAAACGATGTCCCACTTGATCCAAACAGGAAACGGGAAACAAAACGATAACTTCAAGCTAAAAAAGATAGAGAAATATGGTAATTTCCAAACTCAAAACTGTAGACTTACCAAACATAACCGTGAGGAATTCTACATGAAACAGGATTCTGAAATAGAAAAAATATATAAGATTAGAAACCAATATAAAACTGTCAAATCATCTAAGCATGATAAAATTACACGATACAAAAACATGATCTCAATACAGACCTAATTGACAACATACCTGTATAGCATCGAAGCATCTCTAATCCCAAATCCACACCGGGAGGGTGGGAGGGAATAATACTCGCCTCCGTGTCTTTAATAAAATCATGACTTTACGTCATGTTAGTAGTAAAATCTGGGAATTTTATTAAAGACACGGAGGCTCCTATTATGCAAGTTCAAAGCTGTGCTATCACTTGAGATGCGACGTGTTCAATTGGTCTGAAATAGAAGTCTCTGAAGGTCGATTCTCGGGACCAGTCCGCTGCGCGCATGATGTCTTCCAGACGGCAACCAACTGTGGATGCCTTCGAGGCCATAGCACCTCGTACAGAATGAGGCGTAAAGACAGACGTGTCTATACCCGCAAGGGATAAAAGCCAACGAATCCAACGCGCTAGCGTCGGTGTCGATACTGGGCGATGAGGAACCTTAAACGAAATGAATAGGGGATGGCGGTCAGATGAACGCAACGGTCGCGTAGCCTCTAGATAGGCCTTCAAACAATCCACCGGACAGAGTGCCGGACATAACGAGAATCTAGGATATACGAAGGATTTGGACGCCGACTTAGTTCTCCTAGATATGTTGAAAGTAACGCCTTCAGGAGTAAACACAAAGGCACCCCAATCAAGAGCCCTAACATCGGAGACTCTCTTACAAGAGACCAGGCAAAACAGCATAACCATCTTGGAGGATAGTTGTTTAAGAGTCAAGTCCTGGTTAGGGTACCACTCCGACAGAAACCGCAACATAATGTTGACGTCCCAAAATGCCGAAAACCGCGACCTAGGTGGACGGACGAAGCGAATACCCTTGAGAAGACGGCATACAAAAGGATGTTTGCCGACGGGTAAACCTTCCAAACCTCCGTGACCGGCAGATATGGCCGAGCGAAAAACATTGATAGTCCTGTACGCCTTGCCTGAGTCGAACAGGGCTGTGAGAAACCCCAGGATCAAATGGAGAGGGGCAGATACGGGATCCACTGCCCGTTCCATGCACCAATCAGACCAAGACTTCCATGCAGCTCGGTAAGCTGATCGCGTGCCCGGAGCCCAGGCGTTATCGAGGAGCAAGAGAGTTGACTGTGGAACGTCAGGGACAAGCCAGCGTCCCCTGAAAGGAACCATGCTACTAGGGGCAACTGGTGCTGGAGCACCAATTCGTGCGAGTTCCCATCCGGATCCAGAAGGAGGTTCTGGAAGTTCGGCAACAGACGAGGGAAGTCTATGGACAACTCCATCAAACGAGGGAACCACGGACGGGATCTCCACAGAGGGGTGATCAGAGCTAGACAACAGTCGTGACGAACCAGCTTCGAGATCGTACGAGCGATCATGTTGAATGGAGGAAAGGCATACAGGTGGCCCGGAGGCCATACTTGAAGAAAGGCATCCGTTGCCACAGCCGCCGGGTCCGGTCTCCAACTGTAGAACTTCGGCAACTGAGTGTTCAGTCGAGAGGCGAACAGGTCCATCTCGAACTGTCCCCACAGCCTGGTTAGGCCTTGGAAGACCGAGGCGTGCAATCGCCAGTCTCCCGAGTCTCTCAAATGCCTGGAGTTCCAATCCGCACCGGAATTGTCCAGACCCGGAATATGTTCCGCCGTCACCGAGACGTTGTTGAGAAGGCAGAATTGCCAAAAGTATTTCGCCAGTAGAGCCAACATCTTGGACTTGGTGCCGCCCAGGTGATTTATGTATCGGACCGCCGATACGTTGTCCAACTTGAGGAGAACACAACAGTTCGCCCTTCCAGGGGTAAGGCTGCGAATCGCAAAGGCTCCCGCCAGAAGTTCTAGGCAGTTGATGTGTAACGACTTCTCTGCGTCGGACCATCTGCCCCCCGTGGAAATGTCGCCACAACGAGCCCCCCAGCCGTGCAAGCTGGCATCTGATTCTATGATCACGTCCGGAACGGAACCGAAAATCGCCCGTCCGTTCCAGGCTTCCATGTGTGCCAACCACCATACCAGCTCGTCTCTGGATTCCTCGTCCAGACAAATTCGGGATTCGTACGATCGACCCGAACGTAGGTGTGACCCCTTGAGCCGCTGGAGAGCCCGGTAATGCAAAGGGCCTGGGAATATCGCCTGAATGGAGGAGGCCAGCAGACCGATGATCCTTGCCAGCTGCCGGACCGACAAGTCCGAAGCACGAAGAGCTCGACGAAGCTCCTTCTGGATGGCCTTTATCTTGGACTCCGGCAAGTACAGGAACTGCCGTACGGAATCCACCTGGAACCCCAAAAACTCCAAAGATTGGGCGGGTTTCAGGACCGACTTGTCCCAGTTGACCAGAAAACCTAGGTTCTGTAAGAGGTTGACCGTCCAGTCTAAATGCAACCTCAGGCGTTTCAATGATTGGGACATGATTAGGATGTCGTCCAGGTAAATAATCAGTCGAACCCCTCGGGTACGGAGGAACGACACCACTGGCTTCATTACCTTGGTGAAACACCAAGGGGCCGAGGAGAGACCGAACGGCAGGCATGTAAAACGCCAACGCCGTCCGTGCCAGGTGAAGTGTAAGTAGTCCCTGGACTCTACTGCTATTGGAACCGTGAAGTACGCATCCTTCAGGTCCAATTTGGCCATCCAATCCGACTGTCTCAGAAGGTCTCTGAGACAATGAATGCCTTCCATCTGGAAATGCTGGTAGCGCAGGAAGGCGTTGAGAGGGCGAAGATTTATCACTGGGCGGACACCGCCCCCTTTCTTGGGTACAAGGAAGAGATTGCTCGTAAAGCCTGGAGTGGCGAACGGCAATTCCTCGATGGCGCCCTTCGAGAACATCTCCGCGACTTCCGCGGAGATCATCGCGTCCTGCTCCTGTGGGAGAGACAATTCCCTGGGGGTATACGTTTGAACAGGCAGGGAGACAAAATCTAGTTGGTAACCCTTTACGCATTGCAGAACCCAAGCATCTGAGGTTATAACTGCCCACTTTGGGGAGAATAAGGCCAGCCTCCCTGCCACCCGAACCTGATCGAGAAGGGAAGAAGGGGTACTCACCATAAGGGCGTCTGCCCGAAGACCCACCACGGGGGTATCTGGAGCCCCAGGATCTCCCACTAGCCGGGAAGAAGGGAGGCGTTTTCGGATCCTGGAACCCTCGAGAGGGGAAAAAGGAACCTCTGGTGGCACGGAATAAGCCTCGGAAACCACGGCCGGGTGGACGGTTCCTGCTACGCCCGGCCCCACCGAAAACCTTGGGCGCGAAGACGCGCTTCATATTTGCCTGCGCCTTGTCGATAGCCGTAAAGGTTTTAACATAGGACCCCATGTCCTTCACAAAGGATGTGCCGAACAACATCCCCTCATCGGCTGAGTCAGGCTCAGCTACGGTCATAGCAGCCAGCTTAGGGTCTATTTTCAAAAGAATAGCCTTGCGTCTCTCGGAGGACATAGCCGTGTTGGCATTCCCCACAAGGCAGATAGCTCGCTGGACCCACCCGATGGCCACATCTACATCCAGAACTGAGTCACCATTACGAGCGGCCTCAAGAAGCTCGTACAGCTTAGACAGGGGGCCCAGCGTATCTAGAATTTTATCTTGGCACCCTTTCAGGGAGTGATCAAGACCCTTTTTAGGCTTCCACCCAGACTTATTTAGAAATTGGGCAATTTGAGGGTCAACGTCTGGGGTCTTACAGGCAGCGCCAGGGAGGGAAGGTCGTGGGCATTCGGCACGCAATTTATTGCGGCCTTCCTTGGACAGAGGCGTGCGTATTCTCTTAGCCACATACTGGGCGATATGGTCCGGAGGGACCCATTCAGCAGACCGCGGGTGACGCAGGTCGTCCGGGTCAAACAGGGGGTTACCCTGTGGGTCTAAAAGCCCTTTATTATTATCCCCAGCGGGGTCTGGCACTTTTCCTCGGGGGGCGGCAGAGGACCCAGAAGGGGTTACACCCGTAAGGGGTTGATCCTCGCCTGACTCGTCCTCCACATAGGAGTCATATTCCATAATATCGGAATCATCTTCCACACTCCGGTCGGTATCCGACCCATCATCCAGGGCTCTAGCCCGTTTCCACAATCTAGCCTTTTTAGCCCGGCCAGGGGCTCTTGTGCGCGTGGGGTGCGCGCTATCTGCGACCGCCAGAGGCGTGTCAATCATGGCAGGCAAAGCCTGCATCGAGGAGTGGGAGCCGATATGTCGAGACTTTGCCTTCGCCTTACGGGCACCCGGCACAGTTTGGGCAGGGGAAGGGGACCCCACACCCAGGGGGTTAGGGGCAGCCATGGAAGGCAAAAACACAGAGTGCAGTGACTGGGTAAAGGAGGATGAGACAGCTCCCATAGCGTAGGCAATAGCCTTTTGAAGGGAGGAAGCCATAGTAGCTTCTAATAAGGCCTGGAGTTCCTGAGAGGCCATAGCACCCTCAGGATTATCTATTGGGAAATCCCCAGAGGGGTCAGTAGGCCCATCCTTACTATCTTGCATAATGAGGCACAATAGAAAAAACGGGCACTAATAGAAGCAAAAAATGAAAACACTAGAAATGGGTTGATTAACCCAGTAGAACAGAAATAAGCTAAACCTGATCGTTGGTGTAGCAGGGGGACCCGGAGAAAAGGGACCGACCGCACGGCAGAACAGGGAGATGCGAATGACCGCCCAAAATGGCCGCCGCACGTGTCAGAGTGCGCTCGCGGACCGGCTCCCGGCGGGGGAAGGGGCGCGTGCACCTACCCGCGCGGGCAGCCCGCGAGAGGGGAAACGAGCACACTCAGCCGCGGTCACAGAGAAGGACCACGCGGCTGAGATAGCGCCGAGAAGCGGCAAACAGGGACGGTAGGAGGGGAAAACAGCCCGCGGCAGCGGGCAAAGTCCCAGGGGAACCCCCAAATACACCAACGATGTAGGTACCAGAAAATATTAACAATGAATAAAAACAACAATAATAATAATCATAAGTATAATCAGAAACATGAATCACAAGTAAACATCACAAAACAAAATGCAATGAGTAGGAGAGCTCAAGTAAAATACTTAGCTGTCTGAGGAAGCAGCAAAGAAAGAGGAGGATTGTGGGAGACACAGGACTTATATAGCTACTTCCTCTGTTATGTGATTGGCTACCTGTTATGCCTGTACAGTTTTTTCTTTCATTTTTTGATAATATTTATATTCCTCTATCTTTGCTGCTGAGGAAATAAAGAAAGAGATATGCATAATAGGAGCCTCCGTGTCTTTAATAAAATCAGAACTTCAGCATCAGAAATTGACCCACCAGGATTTTGGAAGGGGCATGAGGACTAAATATGGAAAGCCAATAAATATATTGTGATACTTACATTGATACCTGCTTTTAACACTTGCAACTTCCTGCTACCATATTGTGACGAACTGAACCTCGTCACTGGTTCTTGGAGGAGCCTGCTGGCCAGCCTCTTACCCTGTGACTATGGCCCCTGCAACAGACCTGGCTAAAATACTTTAAAAGGTTCTGTTCATGTGAAATATGAACTTTTGTACTCCAGACAGAGAGACCGACCGTTAGCCCTGATTCCCTGGAACTGTTTTAGGCATGGGACCATGTACACGGTCGGTCAAAAATAAGACTTCCAGGAAATTCCTGAACCCCTTTACTGATCTTGGTGATTTTGGGATATGTTGGTTACCCAGATCAGGGCTATTAAGGGATGTAACATTTGTGGGGTTTTATGTATTTTTAGAGTATTTTGGTTTTTTTTTTAAAGTATGTTTTTTCTGTGCTTGGAGATAATTGTATTGGAATTAGTACAGTTACTGATCCAATTATCTCCCAGGCAGAGGGGAGGGATTGTGTGCTGTGTGTGGGAGTGTTGTGCCTTGTAACCTTATTGTTATTGGTCTGTGAAGTTGCAAATCAGTCCCCCACAAGGTCCCTGTGGGCGTACCCCTTGCATGGGGATTGTCATACAGGGCCAAGTGTGGCTTCCCTTGAAGAGAGATTTGTTTTACCCTTCATGAAGTCTAGGCTCATGTTTGGGGTATTGGAGAGCTATATTCACACTCTGGGGATTGCTATAATCACTATACTCCCTTGGATCACAACACTTGCTCTTATAAGAGCAGCCTGCTACGCTCTCTGGACTAGGAGAGGTCTACCCATTGGATGCTGGATCCTGGTCTTGGGACCAGGGTGGATGGAGGATAGAGAGACCCCAACCAAGCTGCAGCAGTTTGTGGGGTTTATGGTGATTATGGTGTTCCAGTACAGTGCTTATGGTGCTCACAAGTACTAGGAATCAGCGATTGACAGAGGTACCCGGTCAGGGTGCCAGGCGGTCCGTCACACATACCATTATACTTGTATATCAAGGTGACATCTTTATATTTGCGTAAGTATGTGAAAAAGTGAAATGTGGGAGATGAAATACAATTGTTTTAATTAGTAATTTGTAAAATGTAGAATAGAGTTGCTAAAAATGAGGAACCAGTCTTAACCTACCTGGAAATACATGGTCTATGTACCACGCAAGAACCCAGTACACAAACGCATCAAAAAGCATCATGAATATAGAAAACAAAAAGCTGTATTCATCGCCTTCTACGGGGCTCTTCCTGATGTTCCCCCATTGAAGTCCAAGGCCTTGCTCTTCATATCTTGATAAGTACTCCGTTCCAAAACCAAATGCTACAGGTGACAGAAAGCTCTGCAACAAAAACATGTAAAGAATTCAAAGTGTATCCAGGTAACAGTAATCTACAGACCTACTTTCACAGAAGATCATTCATAAATATAGAAATATACAAATTTGAAAGGTTTTCTATAAAATAGGGAGTGTTCCTTTACACAGTGTTGATATACAGTATATGTATTGTATATAAAAATTAAAACAAATAAATAAATGTTGTTGTGCATCAACTCCGTATCTCACATTAGAGCTTGGGAAAGTTCATAATGGGCACAGGAATTCTGTTTCCACAATTCCAAATTCCACATTGCCAGCTTGACATGCAAATCAACACAGACAGGTATTGTGTTTGGTAAACACAGCTTTTTAAACCAAAGCATATGTTTTGATCCAAAAAATACAATAAAGAGAAACCAGCCATTGACTGTACACTTTCAACCTGGTGAGTCTCTTCAGCATTTCACGATTTCTAGTCTAGAAATTGAAGTCTCTCTGTGATAGATACGTCATGGAGAGGAAACACTTGATAAAATTCTCCACAATTTGGGGCAAACTCATAAATTACTGTTGTGCATCACCGACATATTTTACATTGGACCTAGGGAAATCCCTCTTGGGCACAGAAACTCAGAGAAATTATGTTACCACAATTATCCCAAAATTCCTAGCTTGATGTGCAATTGGTTTTAGACTTCATACTGTATTTTTGTAGGCACCCTTATCAATTGAACACTGCTTTAAACACAGCTTTGTAAACCAAGGCATGGATTTTGATCCAAAATAATCAATAGTCAGAAACAAGCAATGGACTGTCGCACTTTTACAAGACTGTTATATATACAGCATAAATATTGACCGTAATATTAATGATACGATCAGACTTTAATACTTTTATTGTATCATGCACCTTACCTGGGGCAGGTTTTCAGACTAAGACTACAGAACTGAACCTTTAATTAAACCCCTTCCATTAGCACACCAATCACTTGATTTGCCACCTTCCTATTATTTATTACTTCCAATCTCTTGCTCTTTGATCACCATGTTATAACAATTGTTGAATGGCCATTCAAATTGTTTTGGCTGACCCACTCCACACAAAAATAAAAATTTCAGGTCCACTGAATTTCAACCATATGGCATTTTGGCATGACCGAATTTTGTCACTGAAAATTGACTAATCGTTCTACTTCAAAAAAAATATACATAATATAAATACTATGTATATATTTTACGGTACGTGATAAGGGAAATTTACCACCATTTGGTCACAGATCCAGTGAGAAAAATTAACCAGTTGAGGGAAAAGGAGAGGAGCAGTAAAATGTATTTTATATTATATATATAAGATGCATATAGTCCTTGCACACTAGCTTAAATCAACTTTAAGTGCACCTTATGATTCAATAGCTTGTGGAACCACCCTGAGCAGCAATAACTTGAAGTAATTGTTTTCTGTACAACTATCAGTCTCTCGCATCATTGTGGAGGAATTTTAGCCTACTCTTCTTTACAACCTTGCTTCAGTTCATTGAGGTTTACTGGTATTTTTTTATGCACAGTTCACTTAAGGTCCAACCACAGCATTTCAATCTAGTTGAGATCTGGACTTTGCAGCACCTTGATTCTTTTGTGTTTTCAGCCATACAGTTCTAGATTTGCTGGTATGCTTGGGATCATTGTCCTTATGCATGACCCAATTTCTTCCAAGTTTTAAAATGTTGGACAGATAGCCTCACATTTGAGTCTAGAACACTTTGGTATACAGTGGATGAATTAATAATTGCAAGGTTCCCGGTTCCCAGTTCCCAAGACTGTGAAACAAGCCCAAATAATCATTCTTCCACCACCGTGCTTGACAATTGGTATGAGGTGTTAGTGCAGATATGCTGTGTTTGTTTTTTTGCCAATGGTGGCACCATGCATTATGGTCAAACATCTCCACTTCGGTCTCATCTATCCGAAGGACATTGTTCCAGAAGTCTTGTGGTTTGTTCAGATGCAGCTTTGCAAATTCAGATGCAACTTTGCTGCCATGTTCTTTTTAGAGAAAAGAGGCCTTCTCCTGGCAACCCTTCCAAACAAACCATACTAGTGCAGTCTTTTTCGAATTGTACTGTCATGAACTTTAACATTTAACATACTAACGGAGACCTACAAAGTCTGAGATTCAACGGTTGGGTTTTTGCAATTTATCTGAGCATTGCACGGTCTAACCTTGAGGTGAATTTGCTGGTACGTCCACTCCTGGGAAGACTGGCAACTGTCTGGAATGTTTTCCACTTTTGTATAAGCTTTCTCACTGTAGAATGATGGACTTTAAATTGTTTGGAAATGGCCTTATAACCATTCACAGTTTGACGGGCAGCAACAATTGCTTCTCTACCTCCTTGACATTGTGTTAACACTCACCTGAATGCTCTAAACCAGCAAACATCTAAAACTTTGGCTTTTATAGAGGTGGTCACACTTGCTGATGATTAATTAATCAAGGGCATTTTATTACCAGCACCTGTCTGCTACTTAGCATCCTAATTCCTATGGAAGCAGTAAGAGTGTACTTACATGGCTTCTCCATTTTGACTTTATTTTTGTTAAATAACCATGACACTGTGTAATATATCATGTGTTGTTGTTCATCTGAGGTTGTATTTCCCTAATCTGAGGTAGAGAGAGAAATTTTGTTATACTGCCTTTTTCCTTCTATTTTTTTAATTCTCACTTGATCTGTGAGTTCGGGAATTAGAACAATCATCCAATCGGCCCAAATTCTGAAAAATTGTAGTTCATACTGAAACAAATCTCTAGGTCTACTATAGAATCTTCATCATAAAACATGTTTAATGTTTAACATTTCGAAAGAGTATAAGGTCACTTCATATGCATAGGTTCTAGATTTAGTGATATTGCTGTTAATTCAATTAAAACCTTCAATGTATGCCATACCTGTACCCTTAGCGTTATCACTTCACAGTCACTGAGATTAAGTATACAAAATACAATAAAAATAAAAGATAAATATGTATATACAATTTAAAAAAAGAGATTCTTACTGCCATAGTCTTTAATTTGAATGTCATTCTGTCCTGCCAAGCAAAGCACAGGATATGGGGTAAGTAGAGTGTGAAAAAAATGACTCCGCTGCAGGCAGCCGCCAGGTTAGCTTTTGAGAAGAACACACTCATCAGGAAACCTTGCATGATGGTGGCCAATGTAAAAGCCATCAGAAAGAGGAACAGGATAATAGGATTGCTGTAGTGAAGAACGCCGCCACCCTGCAAGGAGAAGTGGAAGAGGCAATCAGTACAGGCTACGTTTGTGCTTCACGCAGATAAGAAGAAACACAAAGTAACAGTTCTTGCATGGAGTCTCTGCATGAATGGATCTAGACGAACAATCCTGACAACCCTTTGTTCTTTATATAGAGAGAAATATTTAGCACAAAGAATGAAAGTACAAAAAAAAAAAAAAAGAGAGAAATAGGTCTATTCACTAAACAAATTGAAAACTGGTGTACCAAGGTTCTGCCATAACGCAGAGTTAGACTAAATCTCCAGCTTGTTTTCCTTGTGGGGTAACTAGTGTAACGGATTTGTCTACAAGGCGCACATGTAAACATGTAACATATACATTTATAACATCTCTAATGATAGAGGTATCAAATAGTCATCCTTCCATGACATGTCAATATATCTGTGGCAATACAGACGATGCTGCATTTATAAGTATGCAGCACCATTACTCGGCCATTAGCAATGCCAATGCTGCTAACAATGCCAATAGGTGGGGTTCAGGCAACAGTGCGGTTGTTTGGTAGTGTTAGACCGCTTGGGATTAGGGGTTTCTTAAGGAGTAAGGGTTGTCCGGACGAGAGTGATGAGAGTTGCAGCCCTTGGAAACTTGAAGGTAGGTAACACATAGCCCTAACTACCTCTAAATCTACATCCTCTGGCACAATATTCTACCCTGTGTCATTACTGTGCTGTGCCGAGCAATGTCATTATGCCTTCAATACAAATGGCACTGTTTAGGCGACTTCAGAATATGCTTCATCAGTGCACACACCGTGCAAACTGTACTGCATATTCTAATAGCGCCCGGGGTACCAGATAGGTAAAGCAAAATAACTAAAGACAAACCTAGTGGGATTTATAGGAAATATCTCAAACCATAGTTAACTTTTAATTAACTATTCCGTTGTACAAAAATGCTAGTTCTGCTTTAAGTTGGAGATGAAAACACTGAGATATTAGGACATCCATACGTGCTAAACTCTGATATCTCCTAACGAGCAAAATACAGACACCCATTTCAATAGTCAGATACTTTCTATGTAAATGCATCACTGAAGCCTGTGACAGGCCAAGCAACGATTGGCTTCACTGATGGCTAAATGAGAAAATTCATGGATTTTGAATGGGGTATTTTTTTTTTTTATTTTACTGTATGTTATTTTTCTTGTTTTAATATATTATCTGTAAAATGTATTGAAAAGTGTAGTGGTCTATTTTTATCTTTTGTTTGTTACTATTATGACACTAGAACAGGAATAGATAACCTTTGACACTCCAGATGGTTTGGACTACACCTCCCATGATGCTTTGCCAGCATTATGGGTGTAAGAGCATTATGGGGGATGTAGTCCAGAACACCTGGAGTGCCGAAGGTTGCCTATCCTTGCAATAGATAAAGATCTATTTAGGGGAAAATAAACAACATTTAACATTTATACAGCTCTATTTAAAACATTCTAAAGGATTAAACTGCCTAGAGACATCTAAGGCCCAACCTTGAATGAGCCATTTCTAAGTATTTTTAGTCTCTGCAGTTTCTAAGAAATATAAACTGAGGAAATATGCTTGGTGCATTCCAATACAAAAAAACACAATTCAGCCACTATTATTTTTCTTCCTTGTCAGATCTGACAAAAGGCGATAACGCAAGTGAGAACCTGGAGAAGAGACATGTTGACAGGTGGCATAACAAGTAGTCTGCACGTTCACAAACAGTGTGCTGCACCCGAAATAAACTTTTTTTTTTTTTTACTACTGCTCTGGTTGTTTTGGAAAACTTTTTTTTTTGCACCACGCCACAAGATTAACCCTTTCACTTCAAACTGCTAGTATTGCAGATGCTCAAATATTATTGCCAGCATGGAAATATTTGTTGAAGCTAGACACACCTATAGACTAGATTATTAAAAATATTTTACCCATGAAAAAAGTAAATAAAATGAGTTATGTATGAAATACACAAGAAATGTGGGTTATTTTTACCATACATGTCTGGATATTATTACCAGTATTGTTTCCGGGCTATTAAGATATGCTATTTATGAAGAAAGTGTTTCCAAGGAAAAATACATTTAAAATTCTCTCGAAAATAATAAAGGGAAACTATTACAAAATTATTATTATTTTAAAAAAAAATCATTCTTAAATCTGCTGTAATACCTCATATCTTTGGATTAATTTGGCTTTCTTTAAAAATAAAAAATAAACAAAATAAAAACAAATGTTAAAATTACACATTATTGCCCAGCAAACCAGATAGTGATTACTGGAACACCATAGCATCCCTACTCGCCACCTTACAAGGAGGCATATTGGTGGTGGGAGGGGACTGGAATTCCGTACCCAGCCCAGCGACCGACCGTAGCTCTAAAGCGGAGACTCAGCGTTCACAGGGTAGAGGGGGTCAGGACAAACTCCTTCATACTTTTCTCCAACGCACCGGACTTATGGATGCGTGGAGACTCCAACACCCAGACACCTTAGACTATACATACTACTCGGCACCCCACACTACATACTCCAGAATAGACAATCTGCTCCTCAATGGAGCTGGCATGGCTAAACTAATCCACTCAGAAATAAACAATATCACATGGTCGGACCATGCAGATGTAACTATAACCTTAGGTATAGGCCAACACCGCAACGCTTGGACATGGAGACTCAACACGGACCTACTCACTGACAAAGACATATCCGCCACGACCCGACTGAAAATCTTAGACTATTTCACCACTAACGACACGGAAGATATCAACCCAACCACGTTGTGGGCAGCACACAAAGCAGTGCTAAGGGGACACCTCATACAGGCAGCCACACATAAAAAACGAACCAAAACGAAACACCTCCTAGAATTACAAACTACAATGCGGAAACTTGAACAACAACATAAGCAGATCCCCACCACCACCATATATACAAGACTGCAAACCGTACGCCACGCCATAAAAGAACTCACCATAGCAGACATAGCACACTCCTTAGTCTGGTCAAAGCGCTTTTTCTACGAAAAAGCCAACAAGATGGACACACTACTAGCACGGACCCTCCGACCCAGACCAGGACGTAAGCCCATAACCACACTACGAACCGCAGCCAATGACCTGGTCCACACCCCTAAAGACATCAACAACACATTCACTGAATACTTTCAGAAACTATACAACCACACCCCAAGAGAAGGGGAAGCGCAGACTCAATATATCACATGCATAACAGAATTCCTATCCCAATTAAACCTGCCCCAGGTGTCCACAGTGGAGGCCAATACCCTGAGAGCCCCATCACACAGGAGGAGGTAGAATCGGTGATATCTGCCCTTAAAGGTCGCAAAGCACCGGGCCCAGACGGGTACGACATGGGCTATTACAAAAGATATAAGGTGGAATTAGCCCCCTACCTCACCAAATTATACAACCACTTCCTCCAAGGCGGTACTCCGGACCGCGACATGGCCACTGCCAACATAATTCTAATCCCTAAACCCGACAAAGACGGTACACTAGCCACTAATTACAGACCAATATCCCTTATAAACACGGACTTAAAAATATTCGCGAAGATATTGGCGAGGAGACTAACCCCATTACTTCCAACATTAATACACCCAGACCAAGTAGGCTTCATGCCGGGACGCCAATTATACGAGAATACGCGCAGAGGTGCTGATCTGATGTGGCTCATGTCTAATTCTAAGTCACCAGCCCTGGCGCTTTCCCTTGACGCAGAAAAGGCCTTTGACAGGGTCCAATGGTCTTTTCTGTTCCACTTATTACAAAAACAAGGCTTCCCAGACACATACATCACAGCCATAAAAGCCCTATACATGGACCTTCAGGCACAGACCATAATAACAGGCGCCCCGAGGACACCATTTCGGGTGAGCAATGGAACGAGACAGGGGTGCCCCTTGTCGCCGCTGTTGTTCGCGATAGTTCTAGAGCCACTCTTGCATCTAATCAGAACTGATCCAAATATTAAAGGGGTGCAAATTGGGGGGGAGCAATTCAAAATAGCAGCATATGCGGACGATATTCTCCTCACACTCACAGATCCGATTCCCTCAATGGCGAATCTGGAAAAACTACTTCAAATTTACGGGGAGTTAACCGGGTACAAAGTCAACCTCACCAAATCAACAGCATTGCCATTTCACATTCCAGATCACGAGATACAATACATCAGACAAACGTACCACATTAAAACAAATACAACCATGCTCACATATCTAGGCGTTAGACTAACTGCGGACCACAAATTGCTTTACCAACACAACTACACACCACTGCTCAATAGACTTAAGACAGACCTAGACAACTGGACAGACAAGCCGATTACATGGCTTGGCCGACTACACTCAGTAAAAATGAATGTACTGCCAAGACTGCTATTCGTCTTCCAAGCGCTCCCAGTCCGGGTCACCAAGAATGACCTAGCAGATACACAAAAGGCAATAGATGCCTTTATATGGCAAAGAAGGAGACCCAGGATAGCCATGGCAACATTATATAACCCCAAATGGAGGGGAGGATTGGGTATGCCCCATCTGCACCATTACTACACTGCCGCACAAATGGCTCAAATAGCCCACTGGCACTGCCCGACTAACCAACGCAGATGGGTGGACATAGAATCCCTCATGACTGGGGCAGACCTACCACAATTCCTCATATGGGTGCCCAGAGAACACAGGGTACTCTTACGGACCGAATGCCCGGCAATCCTTAACTCCCTTAGCTTATGGGACCGAGTCGCAAAGAAACTTAAATTAACAGATTTACCGTCCTTAATGACTCCGGTCTTGCGCAACAGGGCATTCCCACCCGGATTGAGGGCGCAAGATTTTCACGGCATAGAAGCCACAGGCCTACAACGTTACACACATCTGTTCACAAACAACCAATTAGTATCCTACCAACACCTGCAAACTCTGGCCCCACTAAAAACAAGTGACTTCTTTAGATATGTCCAGATACGGGACTTCGCACAGACTAGAGAAGTCAGAACGGCAAATGCCAAACCGATCACTTTCTTTGAGAAACTATGCTTGCAAGAGCGTATGCCAACCAAACTAATCTCACTACTATACAACCATATATGCCTAGAATCGGGGACCTGGGGCACTCAGACATACACCGACAAATGGGAGACGGACCTGGTGGAGACATTAGAGGGGACAGATTGGCAAGATATCTGGGAGGCTAATGCAAAAGTTTCCATATGCACGGCCCTCCAGGAACAAGCATACAAAATACTACTTCGGTGGTACACGACCCCTGTCAAACAGTGCCACATGCAATTAAGCCCCACAGACACCTGCTGGAGGCTCTGCGGAGAAAAGGGCACGTACATTCATATGTGGTGGCACTGTGCCAAGGTTAAAGTGTACTGGGGGAATATTGCAGACCTAACCTCGAATATCCTACAATGCAGGATAACACCAGACCCTTGGGCGTGCCTACTATCACGGCCAACAGAGGGACTAAACAAGCACGACCAAAAACTACTAAACATGCTTAACTTGGCAGCTCGTAGAGCGTTAGCACAATATTGGATTAAACACGAAGTACCCCCGATCTCCCTAGTTCTCTCCAAAATCAGGGATAATTACTTGATGGACAAGTTAACCGCACAGGTTCGCGACTCTAGTGCCACCTTCCAAAAAACTTGGGCACTCTGGGAACAATATGACGTATAACATACTGAGCATAGTCCCAACTCCGATAGTTCAGAAGTAAAAAAACAGCATGACATACCCACTGTTACAGGTTTTAAGTATTATGTTTTATACTGTATATATATTATATTTTGTTTGTTATTTTTCCTTATCTATGTCTCGATGCTCAATTGTCACCGATGTATGCATGGAACCAGCGTATTGAGACAAAACACAAATACACGTGGACTTGGCACAACACAACGATATACTTGAAAGGCTTCTGCGCAAGCCTTATGTAAAGTATCATTATATGCACTAACATACCCTTCCTTTCTGTAATACACCTATTAAGATACTTCTTGTGATTGGGCCTCTGCGTAGGCCAAAAGTACTGTGATGCAATGTGCCGGTCGGCGTTTAAATAAAGAATTGAAAAAAAAAATTACACATTATTGGACATTTACTTTGATGACAGAGAAGAGGTCCAGGCATTCCACTTGCTTTAGGCACATTTATTAGAAACCATGGAACAATGCAACGTTTCGACCCAGAATTGGGTCTTTGTAAATTCTGGGCCTCTTCACTGTTATTGCTATCCAGTTGGGCTACTGCTGGCCCATGGTCTAGTTAAGCACTCTTTGGCTCATGTGGATTGAGTGCTATTTTGATAAACGTAAATAAACGTAAACATACTTTGTTGACGTCAGATGTAAAATGGAATCACTTATTAAAAGTCATTCAGATGAACCTTCAAGCGAGGCTGTTTGATTGACAGCCACTAAGGATGTAGAAACTGAAAAGGAAAAAGGTCATTGCTTTCAATTTGCAACCTGCAGGGGCAGGACGTATGCTCCAAAATCACTTCAGTAAGTTTGCTCCTTTAAGCCTAAGTTTAATTAATGTTTTAGCTTTTTGCTAATTTTTTTCAACACACCTGGCAATTTCTTAAGTCAAAGTCACAGTGACCTGTTCTCCAAAGTTGTGTTAAAAAGGGCACAGTTTACAAATATGTCTGGGTTTTTGAGTTAACATTGCTGTGTTCCTGGAATGTTAGTGTTGACTGAGATTTATTGTAACAGTAAACATTGGAGAACATTTTTGACCACTGAGAAATAAAATGTCCAGATGGATAGTTTTAGTAATTATGGACACAATCCTTGTTCTAAAGATGATTTGGTCATGGAGTGCCAATGAGTGCCCAGACTACAAATCCCATCATGCTTTGGAAGTATTTAAAATGGAAAAAGAATCGTCATAGTACATACAGACATCAGGATATCTACCTTTTGTATACCACTGTTTTAAAATGTTATATTTAATACACATGATAAACATTCTGTAAACATGTAATTATCACAAGTGGGTTGTGGATTTTACTTTTTTGTCAAAATATTTTCATTATTAAAAATATTATGATGATATCATATAGTATAATAGTAACAATATCAAAGTATTTAACCGTATGTCAATTTAGCTTTTGCCTGTTTTCAAGCCCATCCTGAGGTGTGTATTGACCTGCATTTCTTGAAAGAAAATTAAAAATAAACAAAGTCTGGTGGGAAATTACAACTCTGCTCACTAAGTCCTTCAGATCACACCTGTTATAAAGACATGCTGCTGGGCACGGACACAACTTTAATGCGTTTGGCCTAATTAAAACTTTGTGTTTTTCCATAATGTTGCACCATAAACCTGGCTCCTCAGCCACACCCCCTCACTTCAGAAAAATACTTCCTTTTCAAATGTATGTACGCAGCTCAGCCACTGACAGCACTGAGTGATCTGAACTACAAAGCAACCTGCATTTGAAGGAGAGGACAGCCATGGAGACATACAGTAAGGATTACTACCTGTTTGCAGTTTCTCTGACTGTCTAGAGCCAGCTTGTGAATTAAAAGCAGTTCACTCCTTGCTGTTAAGGAGTGACTTGTGCACATATACTGACATACACCTTTTGGCACAGGGGCATAGCTAAGGAGGAAAAAAAATAAGGATTCCACATGTAGCAAGTCACCAAAATTCATGATTTCTGGATTCTTTGCCAACCTCCACCATAGACTAGCCTCCCACCTTACCCATGTAGAACACATATATATCTTTCTCTTTTCTTTTATTACCATTTATATCCTGGTTTCCCACTTTTTCTTATTTTATTTCTCACCACTTTCTTTCACTCTATCATCCCTTGTTCTTGTTTGTTTACTCTGTGTTCATTGATGGAATTTCACCATTTTATTATCCTGTTCTAGACTCATAATGTTATGGACTACCAGATTGTATCTGTGTTATGGACTACCAGATTGTATCTGCCCCTGTAACAGTTCTTTAAAACAAAACAAAACCAAAAAAAACAGAACTGCTGCACCAGAATGTAATCATCACTTACCACAATTGCGACGGTTAGCAGGAAAGTACTTAACGTCATAACGGTAAAATTATCGATGAACCATGTGAACCAAATGACGTCGTTCGTTACTCCCATGTTTTTCATGGTTTCTTTCAAACGCAGCTCTTTTTCCAGAACAATGTCTTTCACCAACATGGAAATGGAGTAAATCCAAGCCAAAACCATGAAGATTGGGAAGCACCGATTTAGCGTGATCATAAAACTGTAGAAAGTAAAAATGAATGTGTTTAGATACAGAAGACAATGGTTGAAAAGCCAATGTAGATATAACCTGTAGAAGAGGATTGTTATAGTAAACTATTTACAGGATGTGTACTGATTCAGGATGGATGGCATATTATTACAGCTGTCTTTTTTTCTGTTGAAGATATTTATTGTTGGCCACAGTGTCAAAAATATGGCACAACCAAATCTAGTCAGAAATAAGATCAGTTGCAAAAATGTTTATTATTAACTCAGGCACCGTCCAAGGTGCTTTGGGACACCAGTAAGGTCAGGGGAAACCTTTGTGGAAAATTGCTAACAAAGGTCTCGGAATGCACATACTTCATTTTGTTTCTCTACGAACTATCACATTTTGGACATGTTTAATATTTTTTTATATCAGCCTCACCTTTTAAAAAGAGGGTTCTGACATGTTACCATCAGCACATATCCCCAAAATGTTGAGTCCACATTGCCATGAACATAACCACTCAGACAGCTATGTGATTTGCTTCAGTTGGTGAAAGATCTAAAAATCCCCATTTGTCTGCACGAAAGAAAACCCCTCTTAACACCACCCATACCTATCAGAGCTGCCACCATCAACACAATTTATAAATGGGTCCCTTTAGGTTTCATCACTAAAATCTGATTTAAAAACCCACGAAACACAATTTAGCAAAAATATCAGACAGAGGTAGAACTTAATAAAGGAGCCATTATTACAAATAATAAAAAAAAGTCAAAGTGCAAACAAATACAAAATATGTTACAAATTTACATACACCAAAACACAGAAAAAAAAATAAGGGAGAAAATGAACATAAAACCCTAATACTAAGCTATTGGGTTTACAAATAAGAAAATAAAACATGTCTTAATCGCTCTACCATTCCAGGGTATCTTCCAGACCCCAACAAAAAGTTACCCATTGCTCCCCAGGCATAATTCACCTCATAAATCTCTTATTCCATCTCTACTGGGTAACCATTCCATGCATCCACTACACATAGCACATTGACTGACAATATATTTGCAAGGAACAATAATTGATGCCCACTAGGCATGACACATATGAACCACCATATTTAGATGATCTACTGAGAACATACAACATAAAACAGGATAAAAGTCAGTACATGTGGTAGACAGTGGAATCACGACTGCTAGCTGTGGTCACGACAAGTACAGTATAACAAAGTCAAGTAATGGAATATGACAAAGCAGGAATCACTGTTGGCCACATATGTTTGAAACTAGCAAGAACTGTAACCAGAATAGGATGCCATGATAGGGTTAAGTATGGTAGGATTCCATGATAGGGTGATGGATTGAATATGATTCAAGCTGATCTGCAGTTAGTGCTTTAGGTTTGCATTTGGATGAATTGACTGTTGCATCTATCATTAACTAGGGTTACTACTTGACTGGCAAAAAAAGACACGCAGAGGTGCAGTGTTATTGCACAAGTAAGCACAGAGGAAGCATGGCAGTGGAACCATGACAAATCCCATGTTAAATATGAACATGATTTAGCACTGAATTTTTTTTAATTTCTATTTACCATCTGAAATGGTACCTTTATTGAAATATCTAGTACTTTAGAACAAAGGATAAAATTAACACGTACAATCTGTCTTCCATTCAGCAGAAATATTAAACAGACCTGCACTTAGAGTATAATTGGAGGATATATTCAGGATATGCAAGCCCAAGCCATGAGAGATTACAATGTAACTAAGAGAGGAGTATATTTTTAATACATGGTGGAGAGTCGGTAAGGGCAGGGGCCACTGGACCATGAACTATGTGTATATATGGTGAGAAAGGTTGTGTCCAATGACCTGACAGAAACATCTCATAAAACCATCCATACACCAGATTCTGTGTCAGCCAAAACATCTCACTACTATCAATAAGGTGTACACATCCCGGATATTATTATGGAAGTGTAACGTAATCAATACATAACAAAATAATTTAAACAGGAGATCAGTGTAATGGTAATTAAAGCGTCTCCAAGTAATGATCACACGTGATCATTATTTTATATTGCACAGACTATTTATGTATAAAAGGGTACCTTGTCTTTGACACAGGCCTGTGTAGATGCAAGTCTTTCTAGGTGAATTTTCAGATAAAAGAATCCATTGTATTTATATGAAAAACATCTGAGATGAGCCAAGGAAATAAAGTGATCCATCATGCCCAGGAAACCAGCCAAAATATGTGCCAGCTGGGCACTGACTAGATTGTTTATAGGGAACGTCCGTTTAATATCCTGTCTCTGAATTGCCAGCTAAAGAAGCTACTGTGAATCTGTAATAACTCAGACGTAGGCAACTACCGCAGCTCTGCAATCTGTTAATGTACTAGAACTCTGAGACATGGCCAGCCACGGAATCACTACTCACCAATGCAATAAGTGTTCAACAACAACTGGAAGCTACAGGCTGAATAGGCCTGTTTATCTCTTGGTAGTGTTTGCATTGAAGACACATAAATCAACAACAACAAAAAAATGCACTGTCCAAGTCTGCCTAAAGACAAAGGCTTCTACCCAAGGTATAAATTGATATAATCAAATTGCGCTAGTGTGGAAAACTACCAGTCTCTAAATAATGATGAAAGATGGAAAAGTTTAAAAGTTGAACTAAACATGAATGGATTTAAATTATAGTAACTTATCTTTATGTTTCTGTGTCCATAGTAATGTAGAGAGGGTATGCTTGAATGTTTACTATTGATTTTTAATTTGTTTACTATTTAATTTTTAATTTGTATACGTTAACAGGCTTAGTATAAAATTTATACAATTCTGATATAGGAATATAGAATTTTTCACATTGTATATTTTATTTCAAAACATTGTATGATGTTTGTAATGCAATATGAAAACTTTCATTTGAATTTTATAACATGTTGTTTGGATAATCCAGTAACCCTTCTGCTTTAATTTTTTTATCGTTGTATTCCTAATACTATTACATTGACACATATGCAGATAAACAGACACACACAAACACACAGACCAATACACTGACACACATGCTGATAAACAGACACACATATACAAACACTGACACAAGCACAGATACACAGACACACAGACACACAGACACACAAATACACATGCAGATACACAGGCACACACAAACAGATACAAACACTGAAACATACAGATACAAATATAAACATACATACAGATACTCAGACAGATAGATGCACACCGACAGACAGATATACACACTGATACACATACAGATACACAGACAAACAGATTTAAACCCGGACACACATATACAGGTACACAGACACACACATACAAACAATGACACGCATACAGATACACAGACACACATACAGATACACAGATACACAGACACACAATGACACACATATAGACAGACATGCAATATACACATTTTTGGCTACCCTCCTGTTTCCTACCCTCTAGGTGCAAGAGAGTGGCTTCTGCTGTAGGGAGTTATGAGCTGGTGTCTTCCAACCCCCTACCTCTCTTTCTTCTCCTCTGCTTTGTCCTCCTCCTTTCCGCATGGCTCAGTATTACCTGGGAAAAAGTGACAGATTCTCACTTCCTCCCAGCGCTGCCATTATTGAAAAGGCCTGGTCACATTGTTAAAGGGCCCCTGAAGACACATGCCCATCGGGTGGTCCTATGGGTATGGTATCACCACAATGACTGCACCGGCTGTAGTTCCACTGTTGACTGCATCTTTGGATACACCCATCTTGCACCAATCTAGAGCCCCTCGTTTTTACCTGTGGGGGTTGGTCTTATTCTATTAACCTATGTATAGCATGACTTTATGGGATAAGCAGTTTATCTCACATAGGATAATGTGAACTGTTCTATAAACTGGTAGAATCCATACAACATGAACAAAACACAGGCAGGAAGCCTAGAAGGTAGAAATACAGCAAAAAACAGACTAACTAAAATCATCTTTTCATGCTTTTTATATATAAGAACAGTTCCAATACTGCACCTTGAAGAAGCTTGTCTTGTTAGCAAAATGTTTAGTATTTGTTACAGCATACGCAATAGTGAGGAGTCATGGATGTGGACATAAACATGGAAACCACAAGGTTCCAAGACTGGATGGTCACTGTTAGCAAATAGAGGAATCTTCAGAGATATATTGGTGAAAGCACCAAATGTATCCCCGGTATGAAACTGGACACAGGGATGGAGGAGGCCCATATGTGAGCGACAGCAATATGTACTAGGACATACTTGAAAATGAGAGAAATCTCAATGTATACTTCCTGGTAAAATATTTTTAAAATAAATAAATATTGTTTCACTCTAAAATGAGTGAATTAGGTAAAAAGAGGTGAATTATGCAACAAGTAAATAGTATGAAATTAACAGTATAGAAATTAGTACAATGTATGAATCACTGTATTACAGGGTTTATCCTAGCATCATAACCACTACAGCCCTCTGTAGTGGTTATGATGACAGGAGTACCCTGGTCCAGTGTTAGGAATGGGTTGAATCGTCGGCATGATATAAGCCAACCACACTACAAAGGCACTGTAGGAGAGATAGAAGAAGCATATTACTGGGCCTTAGAGTGGCTGGACTTAACACTTAGAATAGCAATAGGAAGTAGCAGCCAATCTAAGCTAACAATAAGTAGGCCATATAAACCACAAATGCAAATCAGGAGGGTAAAAACAAATCAAGGCCAGGACAAACTGGGTCAGAGTACAATGTATAATGCAGCCAGAAAAACAGAAAAGGGTAACACTCAAGGCAGGGTCAAAAACAAAACATCCAAAAAATATACAGAATGATGCCCTTCACGGTCAAAGAACTATGAAAGGGCACTGTGTCATAAACAGGTTGAGCAGTTGCAGCCCAAGCCCTTTGCATCAGTTCTGAATCAATGATACATGCACAGTGCAACAAAAAAACGCTCACTTCATTTAGGTTTGTTAAGGCTGCATGTAAACTGAGTTTTAGAAAGAGACACAGGCATGTAAGAATTGTGAGAACCTCAAATACTTGGAATTGGCAAGGCTGTGTCAATATTGAAGTTGGACCTAAGCTAGTCAGGGAGCAATTGACGCAGGAGAGTAAAATTTAAAAATTCTTAAGGTGTAGACGCCTTCATTTGCTGAGAGCGTCAGTTGACCACTCTTAGCCAATGAATGGCACCCTGGAAAAAAAATGTTTGCACAGAATCAACATTAGCCAGCCCAGAACTCTTGTCCAGGGCAGACTGATGACACCTCATGATGCTGCTGTAAGTGGTGTTACACCTCCGGCATCCAGGGGGTTAAACTCGGTATGTGCAACGTTTCACAGCGAACCACTGCACAAACTGACTCAAGACACCATGACCACTTCAAATTACTGAAATGGTAATGGTGCGCGGAGTAACCCTTTAAGTACTTCTTGAATTGTTCCAGTTCTATCAGAAATGATCAGGATTGCCATGCAATTTTATAAATCTAACATAAAGCAGATTTATCAATTTACTACAGAGAAATTCCCCAAAACATGAAGCTAAAACAAAATACAATGTCTCCAGTACCAATCCAGTTGCTAGTACCAGGTTAAGTTTCCTAAGGTTCCATCCCTAGATCTTTATCATGATGTAAGAAGATAAGAAATTTGCCTGTTTCATGGTTTTCTTCAACATGACTTGCAGCCGCAACATGTTCAAACCAATAAAAGACAAGGTCAATGGTCAAACATGTAAATAGCTCAGTGTTTCGAAGTACCATCCACCCTTTTCTCCTTTTATCTGAACAGGGTCCCAGAATGTAACTACTCACACGTCATCTACGAAGCACGGGTAGGGCATCTGCTGGAGATAGACTCCTGTTGGCATTGAATTACTTGTTTGAGTCTTTATAATGCCGTGATCAATAATATCTTGAAGATAAGCAAATCCTCCCCAGATGTAACGGAAATCTTCCACTGGATCTGCTCTTGGGCCAGGATCCCAGTACCTGTAGGGATTCAGAAATATCAACATATAGGTTTTATAAATAAACAAATAAATTAGCAGTATTCTGAGTCCTACACCACTATAGTCTTTTCTTGCCGTACAGTATTACACAGTATGTAGTACAATATACACCTGGTGATCTTATCCTCCCACATTGTACTTCTCTATGTATTCCTATACCTCATTCCCTATAGATTGTAAATTCATTTGAACAGGGCTCTTATTAAAGGACCACTAAAGGCACCCAGGCAACTTCACTTTAAACCCATGTAAAATATTGCAGTTTTGTAAGAATTGAAGTGTTTCCATTGCAGAGTTATCACACCTCTACAAGTGGCTGCCTACCAGAGTCATCCTATTTTTGTGCATCGGTCAAAAAAAATGACACCAGTAAAACAAGGGGTTAATTAAACTAAACCTTTTTTATAAACCTGTCCAAAATCGCAATCTTAATTCTGCATTACCACATGTCCAGAGTGATGAATATCCCAAAAAAAAAAAAAACAACAACATTTAACCACTTCAGCTTTAGAACCTTTGCCTACCTTTTACATACCACTGAAAGGGCATGAAGCAACCCAGTGTCACTTTCACAACATATAATTTCAACTGTACATTTTGCAACACAAATGGCTGAGAAATATACTGATTGCATTCTTTATGGTACTTTGTTGGGATGACGAGGTGGACTCATAAAAATCTTTGGCATGCGATTTTCAAGTATATACTTAATTTAATTAGGGTGTGCATTCGGTTATTATATTTTTTAATTTTAGTGAAATGCTAGCTGCCTTCAGTCACACGGTTTACTTGAATTAAATGAAACTAAAACTTTGTACATAAAAAAAAATCCATCTGAAATTGAATTAAAAAAAATAAAAACATAATAAATAAAGTAGCAAAATACAGTTGAACAGTAACGTGATTTATTCACCAGACTATAAACTGAAGAAAACTGAAACCTGAATTAAGGCTACATCTTAAATGGAAAATGTGTTCAGTCCTATTTTTGCCTACATTTTGTAATTTGGTTTCAAATTTACTACAAATTGATGTTTAGCGAATAAACCTCAATAGTTTTTCACTAAAAAGAGTATTTTATCTTAATGTATAAAAAATACAAAAATAAATTACACAGAACAGCATGGCTATTTAAAAATAGAAGTATATGGCTTAATTCAGCAGCAACTACCCTGAGGGGAATGTTGTTGCCATGAGAGGCTTGCCAAATCCACACAGGTCAAGACTATTAAAGGCCAAAGGGGCAACTAAGAGGATTTAAGTTCTATTTTCCTTTGATCAGATTTACCTGCATATCTAAACATGTTGCCACCCATATTGCATGCCCATGTACCATAATCCGGTTACTTAGAGACAACGCATGCAAAATGGAATTCATCTAAAGCTTCCCTTACTTCTATTTATAATTGAATCTCTCAAACAGCCAAATAGCACAATCCTGAAAATGAAAATAAACAACTCCATACAACAGTAAAACATTTTCTATCTGCTGACACCACTCACTTTGCAGTTAATGTTTGTATTATGATATGAGCTTTCATTGCCTCTGTTACTCCCCTGCCTCCTACCCCTTTCCCCCAATAAAAAAAAAAAAAAGAGTATTTCATAAAGATTAAATCTTTATGAAATGTCCACATTGACTATGAACATTGACTATGTTGGCATTTCACTGGAATTTCGATTCGGTCAGAAGATATCCCTCATCAGCCATTTGTTGTTGTAACATTTTGAAATTGTCTCATTTATTGTTAAATGTCCTCCTTAATTTACATTAAGGAATAAGTTGGCGCTATATAAATATAAATGCCAATAATAATATCATAAGATAAAGAAGGAATAAACAGGGCTACACATAGGACACAAGGTCACGCATTTAGGCTGAAAGAAAGGAGATTTCATGTAAAGCAAAGAAAAGGTTGTTTTTTTACAGTAAGAGCACTAAGGATATGGGATGCTCTGCCTGAAGAGGTGTTTTTTTCAGAGTCCATACAGATGTTTACACTGCAATTGGATAAATACTTGCAAAAACATAAATAATTTCTAATTAGTAGGGCAATAGCTGCTTGATACAAGGAAACATCTGAATCCTATTTTGGGGTCAAGAAGGAATTGTTTCCTAGTTTCTTGCAAAATTGGAAGCGCTTCAGACTAGGTTTTTTGCCTTCTTTTGAATCAAAAGCAAAAACATATGTGAGGAAGGCTAAACTTGATGGATGCAAGTCTCTTTTCAGCTATGTAACTATGTAAGGAACTACTGTGTCTTATGTCGTTTTCCTATACTTGACAAAAAGGTGGAGCTACCACCATGAAGCCAGTGATGGCTGAGGGGAGAAGGCTTTGTCTATTAAGGCTCTGGCGATATCCTCCATAAACATCACAGTTGTATGGCACTGACGTCAGCACCTGGCAGACGAACCGCCAGGAGCTGAAGAGGATCCTGCAGAAGAAGATGGTGGTGGCTGCAAGAGACAGGTTGGGTTAATGAAAATTCACCTTTTCCTGCACTCTGTGGCCACTGCACTTCCAGCAGCAAAGTCACCATGGGGTCTTTGAAAAAGATGCAAAGAAGTTGACAGAGCCAGTTTGAAAAGCTTATGGATTTGGGGTTTTCATGAGCTGTAAGCTATAATCATCACACTTATGACAAATCACAGCTTAAACTATCTTGCTTTGCATGTAATGCGTCTATCTCATATATTAGTTCCCCTTTTATGTTGCATTATTGAAATAAGTGAACTTTTGCACGATATTCTAATTTTTCGAGTATCACCTGTATAAGCATTCTTATTGAGATTTGTAAGTGTTCTGATACACTTAGTTGGTGAGAGTGGTATTACTACTTGGGGTGTCCTTCTTGATATGTCATCAGTTTTCCATAGAAATTAGCTATTATTGTCGCAGTCCAATTAACATGGCCATGATCTTCATCCTTCATAGCATAATAGATGATTTAATCATAAAGGCAAAGTTTCCTGAGTTAAAATATCAATGCTCTAACTGAACAAGGATCTCACTGAGTTAAGAAAGCAGTCATGAATGTAATGCAGTAAGCATGATAATCTTCCATATTAAATTTAAGTTAAAGAGTTACTCTAACCCTTTTTTGCCCTAATGGACATTATTTCCTCCTTATAAAAACGCAGGTTGAGGGAGCTCCTCAGCCTAAATACTTTTCAAAGCGAAAAAAAATCTACCTCCTAATTCCTCCTGACATGGGCATGCATCGACGGGGGAGTGTATGGGCAACCTATGGGGGTGAAACCTCTAAGGCAGAGTGGACTCTTGAAGATGAGGGCTCCCTGTGGCCTGCAACTTCCTACAGGGCGGGGGATGCGGCCTGTAAGTTCAAATTGTCTTGATGAATTTGCTTGTCTTGTTCACACTTTGCGCAGCTCTGTGGAATATACTGGCAGTTTCTATATAATAACATAATAATGTTTACTGTAAACGTTTAACACGAATATGAAACGTTACCGGTCTTTGATCTTGTTTGTCTTCTCCACTGCATCAATGTCCATCCGAATCTTATATTTTACATGAGGAGGTATGTTATTAGTCCAAGGGAACATGTCCAGGAACACAAGACCAGCCCAAAATTTATTTTCTTCTAACAGGTAGAGAGCATGATGTGTCAAATGGGATTCATCATTGTGACCTTCAAATTTATCCAAGGTCAAACACTGTAAATAGTAAGAAGTGTTCAAATGAAAGCATACTTTGAAAGCTGTTTACTACAACTATTTATACTTACATTTTTGACTAAGGAGCCACTCTAGGTACTGTGAAAATGTAATATCATTGAAATGTTATGGTTATGGTATGGTGTCTGTTATCCCAGGGTACCATACCACTGCTTAATATCAAACATTTCTTAAATGCCCAGCCATCCTACTAGTGACAGCCCTGCCGGAACAGTCATTCATTGTCAAACCCACTTGGAAACCATTTAATGCTGAACAGTAAAATGGTGCCAGGGAACCACAGCCACCATAACCACATCAATGATACCATTTATGATACCTAGAGAGTCCCTTTAACGAAAAATGTCCCCATCTTAATATTTTTGCATAAACTTTAAAAAATAATGTAATAGTTTGTCATGCCATATTTTGCAACATATTTTAATATTACAATATTTTATATATATATATATATTTTTTATTTTTTTATTTTAATATTTTGAAAAAAAAATTCCTTTAAAATTGTTTAAGTTTAATCAAAATATTCAATAATTTGAAAAGCTTATACAACATTAAAAAAAAAATACCAAAAACTACAGTTTTATTCATGAACTAATTAATTAAACCATATAGGCAAGGGGGAGAGGAGAGAAGCAACTCAGGAGCAAATTACACTCTGCATGATAATTAGCGTAGTAGCCTGAAGTGACCCCTTCACTACAAATCTCAGGAGGAAGAGACTTAGTTTGCCAGGATTGCAGATAGATTAGATGTTCTGAGTGGCAGTCAATAGGTTTAAACACATCAAAGGAAGCCAAGTGTCAGCCTGTGAATACGTTCACAATCTCAGAATGCCACCCATGCACCTGTATAGGCGGTAAAACCTGGATTCAGATTCTGTGACCCTTAACCCACATTGAGGTAATTATACCAAAAACATACACAACTAAGTATCATGAGAGTCTGGTGATTGAACATACCATTCGAATGCATATATTTCTTAAAAGATTTGCATCCTTACAAGGGGGGTGGGCCACAGGAAACCTTTGGTACCACACCATCTAGTTTAACACCTTATAACCTAGTTGTATTTATGATAGACACACCCAATGTAGGGTAAAAATTGTTTCTTAGATGGTTTGACTCCTTACAATGTGGGAACACCAGGAGACTTTAGACACCATAATCACCATAGAGTACAGTATTTGTTATGGTGCTCTGAGTATTCCTTTAACACTTTACAGGGGCACCTCAGACCACAAAATAACTTTAGCTTGCTGAAGTGCTCTATGTGTGAAGAGTATGTCATCTTTTTTCCATTTTAGAAAATGTGCAGATTTTAATAGAAGTAGCTCCTTTTATAAATTATCCTGGTTACACTCCATTGGCTGTCAGAAAACAGGTCCTGATACTTCCTGGTTTGGTTAGCTCAGGAGAAGTAAACTCAAGAGGCAAACAATAGACGAGAGCACCTGCCTTGCAAAGACTTCTCATTGAGCTGCATTGGGAAGTCTGTAATTGGACAGCCACAGATAATCTGGGTGGGGTTACATAGGGAGGACTTGCAGAGGCTGCAGACAAGAGAACAGCTTCTACAAGCGGTGTTAGATACATCCCCTTTGAAAAAATATGTATAATTATATTCATGCATGTTTCCATTGAGGATTTATATACTACATTAAACTAAACAGTGATTATTATTTTTTATATTTGGGTAGTGAAATGTCCCATTAACAGACATCTTTAAAGGGAAACTCCAGTGCCAGGAAAACTATCCGTTTTCCTGGCACTGCAGGTTCCCTCTCCCTCCCTCCCTTCCCCTCCCCCCCCCCCCACCCCCCAATCCCCGGTTGCTGAAGGGGTGAAAACCCCTTTAGTAACTTACCTGAGGCAGCGACATGTCCCACGTCGCTGCTTCTCCCTCCGCGCCGCTCCTCCTTCTGACTGCATCAGCCGGTGGGTGAGACTGATCCCGCCCACCGGCCGGGGAGAACTAATGCGCATGCGCGGCATTGCCGCGCATGCGCATTAGCGCTCCCCATAGGAAAGCATTGAAAATGCATTTCAATTCTTTCCTATGGGGAAATGAGCGACGCTGGAGGTCCTCACACAGCGTGAGGACGTCCAGCAATGCTCTAGCACAGGTTTCCTGTGCTAGGAACTAGGAAGTGCCCTCTAGTGGCTGTCTAGTATACAGCCACTAGAGGTGGAGTTAACCCTGCAAGGTAATTATTGCAGTTTATAAAAAAACTGCAATAATTACACTTGCAGGGTTAAGAGTAGTGGGAGTTGGCACCCAGACCCCTCCAATGGGCAGAAGTGGTCTGGGTGCCTGGAGTGTCCCTTTAATGCAGGGTAAAAATTGCAGATGTCCGATTCTAAGTCTAGAAGGCTATTGTTAGAATTGTTTTATTAAAAGCAGAAGTTTGTTGTGCATTAATCCACATATGTAGATATTGTCTGCCTCCACGTTAGCACCAAATGGATCCATGTATTACATAGTGATTTGTACACGATATCAGTGAATAAGACTGACTGAGCTGTAAGTTCAATATGAAGAAATGTTACCTCTTGCCACATATAATATGATGCAAACTGCTAGGTTGTTTGATCCCCTCTTCTGATATGAATTGCAGGTAGCAAACTAACAATTACCCCACATCAAAGTCTGCACAAACAGGCTGATGGGCTCTTGGCAGACATCACTTAATAAGCAAAGACTCCTTTGTTTAAACATCCCATTTAATGAAATGGCTTTTGGAGGCGCTCAGAGGTTATTTTATTACTGCGAGAGATGAAATAGAATCTTTAGGTTTGATTATTTTAATTTCATTTTGCTTTTATGCTTTGAGACAAGTAATAAAAAGCTATAACGTTTGTTAAAATTAAATACAATTATTTTAGAAATTATGAACAGGGCAAGAAGCTTATCACACTACAAATACCAGTCTGTCATCTGTCATGCCTCATTTTGATTTGCCAATACTCCATTTGATGAAGATGACACTATGTGTCCCACAGGCGGAGGAAGGGGATTCTCCCAATACATCAAGCCAGAGACTTTCCCAATCACATTCTGCATTCTGCAGAGTGGCCCGACCTTATGGGAGTGCATGACCACATTCACACTGACCAGATAAAAGCGGAGTATTAAGGTACAAAGCATGTTTTTGGAGTGCCATGTGTTTGCATACACACACTTACAAATACGTGTCTACACACATATTATACACACAAGTCCGGTTTCTGGCACTCACCATAACATCCAACAAACAAGTAAAGTAATACCTGGGTGCTTCTAAGCACAAAAGTCTATAAGGTAAATCAAGAGCACTCCACAGGATTTTTTCAAAGGTGTATAATTGAAATCAACATTTCAACCCTCCTGGGTCTTTATCAAGATTTATATAAGATCTTGATAAAGATCCAGGAGGGTCAAAACGTTGATTTTAATTATACACCTTTGAGATATATATATATATATATATATATATATATATATATACATACATATACACATACATACATACACACACAATGCACGTATTACAACGTGTCCTGGTTCCCTTAGATGAATAGTATTAGATGCCTACTTAAATAAAATTGTGAATGAACAGAGTGAATGAGGGGTATCATTTTCCCTCTATTTTTTTTTAATCTGACATGGCAAATAACCCCAGTCGAAACTGTGTTTGAAGAGGTAAAGAACAGCTTGAATGAACTTGAAAAGAAAAGAAAAAAGTGTTCACTGAGACAAATTTGATGATAACTTCCACACGGTAGATTAGCACAGATCTCTGTATAGAGGCCTCCTCAGTCTAGCAATGGATTCTCTTCGCTGTGTGGAGTGCATTAGGCCTCTGTTGTCCACTCTGTTTACAGGCAACCTTCCTACTTTGTCTTGGCACTAATCTTGTTTTCCCCAGATTTACAATTCTATGCCCCTCTTTTGGTTCAATACCACAGTACCATGAAAAGAGGAGACAATTCAAGATCCCCTACTGATAAAAACTGGACAAGAATGACAAGGAAAGACAAGAAAGGCTAAGAAAGGTTTCACCACTCATTAGCTACGTCATCCTTGACTGGGTTTAAGTTAACTTCCTGCTCTTAATATGAAGTATAATTACTACTTGTGTGTTTGTGTTTACAAGGAGAAAGCACTGAACGGAGGAAAATAAAGTGTACATGAACAAAACCTTTACACATCTTAATACATCGAAGGACATGGGACCACCCAATTGCCTCCTTTAGACAGAAGAAGAAAGCTGGACTTTCACAATGTGCATTATGTGTTGGAAGAAATACTCTTATTTGATTAGTCAAAAATCTTTCTTAAAAACATTAGATTCCAAAACATCTAATAAGCCATGTAATATTAAGTAATGATTATTTGTAACTGCAGCATATTATATTATATCATTTAGATTGGAGAAGATAAGACCACACAAATTCACAAGCACATAAAATAACACACACACACACACGTAAAAAGAGAAATAAAGCACTTTACGAGCACACATTCCTTAATGGTGATATATAGAAAAACGTGTCTCTACATTTTGTCTGCAGCAGTACATTTGGTTTTAAGAGACACCACCTGTTTACTTTTACCAATAAATCCACACAGTTGTGTCTTATAAAGGTCTATAAGGGGTCTATTTTCTAATTCATGTTCAGATGCTGACTGTAGATCAAGACACTGATGGTTTGGCTAAAACTGTGCAATTCTTCAAAGTAAGTATATATATTTTATTTATTACAGAGAGAGCTAGCATCTCAGAACTCGGAGATAGTTTATATACAGATTTACATTTTAATAAGAGAGTCTAATGGTTGCGTTCTTCTTCCATCAGGTCTATGTAAAACTGTGACCAATTAAATGTATTTATTTTTAAAGTTAGACTATAGTCAACAATGTATACAATAGATTTTAAGTTCATTTGACAGGTCCCTTTTCACCTTCTGTTCCTGTATGTCAAACATGTTTTGTTAGAATTATTTGTCTTGATTCACCTATTGCACAGCGCTGTACAATATTTTGGTGCCATAGAAGTAATTGTAATATGAAGGAATAAAATGTTTTATTACAGGGCTAATACAAGTAAATGTATGTCTGGGATGTATAAACTTATACATATTAATTATTGTTAAATTTTATTAAAAACAAACATTATCTCAGTTTAAACTCATTGAAAGTAATACATATTAATTATTGTTAAATTTTATTAAAAACAAACATTATCTCAGTTTAAACTCATTGAAAGTAATTTTATTTTACATTTTGGGAAGAAAGTTATTGAAAAAGAGAGCGATCCTATGCTAGAGTGTGTCAGTCACCAATTGGCTTAATTTTTTAGATTAAAGGGACACTATTGTCACCTGAACAACTTTAGCTTAATGAAGCAGTTTTGGTGTATAGAACATGCCCCTTTAGCCTTACTGCTCAATCCTCTGCCATTTAATAGTTAAATCCCTTTGTTTATGAACCCTAGTCACACCTCTCTGCATGTGACTTGCACAGCCTTCCATAAACACTTCCTGTAAAGAGAGCCCTATTTAGGCTTTCTTTATTGCAAGTTCTGTTTAATTAAGATTGTCTTATCCCCTGCTATGTTAATAGCTTGCTAGACCCTACAAGAGCCTCCTGTATGTGATTAAAGCTCAATTTAGAGATTGAGATACAAATATTTAAGGTAAATTACATCTGTTTGAAAGTGAAACCAGTTTTTCTTTTTCATGCAGGCTCTGTCAATCATAGCCAGGGGAGGTGTGGCTAGGGCTGCATAAACAGAAACAAAGTGATTTAACTCCTAAATGACAGTGAATTAAGCAGTGAAATTGCAGGGGAATGATCTATAACACTAAAACTGCTTTATTTAGCTAAAGTAATTTAGGTGACTATAGTGTTCCTTTAATATTCAAAGGACCACTAAAGCCACCAAGATCACTTTGTCTCAATGAAGTGATTTGGGTGCAATGGTCCTGTAGTTTAACCCTTCAAGGTAAAACATTTCCATTTTGAGAAAGGGCTATGTGTACCTTGAAGGGTGGCTGTCATACTACGTACTGACACACACTAGAGTTGCTTATGCTGCACTGACCAGGTAGAACTGTTTCACGGAACGTTGCAGCTCATAGGAAAGTATGAGATTCAATGTTTTCCTATGAGAAACACAGATTGCGCTCACAGTACTAGCCGACTATTGCGCATCAAGTCCTCAATGCTCATCTATAAGGAGCATTGGATTGGACCAATGCCAAGGAAGCCATGCCTCCTCGGTGACACCAAGGGAGCCAAAGAGGCCAGCAGCCCTGAGAGAGTCTCGTTGCTGAAAAAATGTATTTTATGGCAAACAGGGGGAGGCACCAAATAGATAGGAACAGGGACACTGTACCATTAGGAAGATCTTCACAACCTAGTCTAATCTTTACCTCTTGTAGTTCCTCATATATGTCAGTTATTTACTGAATTGAGAACTGTTCAGGTTTTAGAATTAGAAACATTCTCTCGAGTTTTCATTTAAGCTACCGGTACTTCATTTTCAGACAATTCACACTTTATTGAAAAACCCTGTCCTTCTCTGCAGAAGAAAAAAGATTGAGAAGCAAAACAATTTATGGGTCAATGACTACTAGTGAAGTATTGGGTTGGACCTGTGCCAGAAATAACTCTTGTAATATAGACCAGAAGTATTTGCTATTCATGTCTGTAAAATACATGCTTTTATACTATGAATAAATAACTGTATGTATGAAGAGGGTTTTTTTCTCCCCTATTTTGGAATATGTCTCATGATATGCCACCTGGTAATGGTAACGTGTGCAGACAGGCGCATTCTCACAAAATGAGCACAGACTTCTATTTGAAGTCAGCAGTGAAATGACAAGATCTGGAAAGTCTGATTTCCAAGTGACATCTGGAATCAGATTTTAATTTGTCTGTGTACAGAAACAAGGTCATCAATCTAATCCATGTGCTACAAGGCACCAGGTTTTTCATGTTACTAACAGCGTTCCTGAATTTTTACAATTTTAAAAAAGATTTTAAAAAAAAAAGCACGACTTCTAGTATTAGTCAAAACAATACTTTTGTAGTAAAAACAAGGAAATTACCTTTTTCAAATTAGAAAACTGATGATTTTTTTTTTTCAGTGACAGCAATAGATTAGACAGATTGATCTATCTATCATGCATTGCAATAGGACCAGGCTGCCTGTTTTTTTTACGGTAATCTGTTGCTGAGATGAAATGCTGGGTACTGTACTGGAAAAGTGTTACCAAATCTAATGTGCTACAGTCACTACTAATCTCTATCTGATCTGTGCCCTGGTTAACAGCTGGAGGGGTATTCGGCCCATTGCCTGTAGGAGTACATTCTCTGTTCTCCAAATTCACTGCACACAGACCTTGTGCCCCAGAACCCACAGTGCCCTATATTCTACAGGAAGGGATGTGACTCCTTGTACATCTGTGATTTTTCTGTAGCTCAGCCGGCTTGCAAGGTTGATTTTATATGCCTTTCAATTTCTAAGGGAGATGGGGGTGAAGTCCAGTCGCTTATAGATGTCAGACACATAAGACCAGAAACACAAGAACACATTTGGTATTTAAATCCAGTGTAATTGTCAGCACTTGGACCATGAGGCCCCCAATCCAGAGCTATGTTGTGTATATGTGGATACACTGTATACATGTAAACCAGTAATTGCTTACCTCCATGTAGTTGTTAAAAAGACGTATGGTTTCGTCAGTGAAATTGAATACATTTCTCCAGTCAAAGTTTGCTTGATTAGATGAGCGGGAGTCTGGATTGCCATTGTAAAGGAAGTTAATAACGTCATCAGCACTCAATCCATCATCTCCAAGTTGCCTATTGAGGAAATCCTTTACAGTTGGGTTTCTGATGGTGTCCTAAAGGCAATTGAATGGACATGTTTTAAAGCCATATGAAGACTTACTTTGTATTTTTAATCTACATTGTCTAGGTCCCAATATAATACAACCCCTACAAGGAGGCCTGATTGTCACTAATTTCTAGCTATGGGCTACTTAGTGGGAAACTAATGGTAAAGAGGTAAAACATCCAAGCATGTAAAGCTGGCATTTACTAAAATAAACTCCACTATCACCCTCTGTTTTTTTTGTTTTTTTTTAATGTGTTGCATTATTTGGAAACACCAACTGTAAAATTGTGATACAATTTAGGCCATATTTGTTTATCTGTTTATCAGTTTTCTAAAGCACTTTGGAGCTTATCTGATTTTCAGGTATTCAAATACGCATGGTAGATACCATCTGCTACGGATGTTCTTGTGTATTTAGCTGCAAATGTTGGACCCCATAAAGTCACTAAGTTGATAAGATTTGTGCTCACTATACAATTGAATATTTCTTGCAACCCCATGCTTGTTAACGCCTAAATTCAGCCTTTTAAATGTGGGATTGACATACCCGGACGACATTCATTTGGACACTATTATGCAGAAAGTTCCATAGCTGGGGTCCTACTTCTTCCCAGGATTTACCCATTTCTCTGAGACGTTCCAGCTGCTCAAAGGTTGCATTTGCCTGCAAAGAGAGCAACGGCAGTTAATCAGGAAACCTCAGTCAGAAAACCTAATTAGACAAAGTCTTCATACACCTGGAGAGAATAACACACTTCCTTCAAGTAACTGATTTGTAGGTCAAAGGGACAGGTCAAGCAATAGATCTGCAACCATGCAGAGCTAGTGCTTGACCTATCCAAAACAGGATATTTCAATTCCTAAAGAAAACATTGTGACCCTAGTTGTGATGCCATACTATTACAGATAAACACATACATGGTTATTTATTGTAGTGAGAGTTCAAAGTGAATTTCAGAATTGAAGTGATACTCCAACCACCATGACCACTTCAGTGATTTGAAGCGGTTATGGTAGTAGTAGTCAGTATGTGCATTGTTTCAGCTTGAAACAGGGTGCATAGAGAAATATTGTTAATTGTGTGCTGGAGGCTAATTGCGGAACTCCAGGCTGCCAATGTCAATTCTGTGCATATTTTGCATCCGTTGTCTCGCTGGTAACAGACATGATCATTTTCCCCTTGCAGGTGCTTGTTTTCCACTCCCTCCCCTGCTGTGAGCACCCTCTCTCACCAACGCTGCCTCCTTCTGCTACTTTTAAATTTTTTTAAATATATTCTCCCTCCAAACCCAGGAAGGAATGAGCTCAAATTGCACGTGTGGGCTCGAAGAATGTGAAATGGTCCAATTATAGACTTCTCTTTGAGAAGGTGTGGAAGTCAGCACCAGGAGCTTCACCTAGTGCTGAATTCCAGTTAAGTAAACACTTTAAATTTTGAGGTCATCCTGCAAATCTAGAGGGGGAGCCCTACTTTATAGTGCCATATAAGGTGTATTATGCCAAAAAAAATCACCCACCACTCCGAAAGGGGACTTGGAACCCTTTAAGGCCAAAATAGCCAAGATGGAAGCAGAGCTGATTTAGAGAATCTTTGCAGTTTAGCTATTTTGCCCATAAATTTGAAATTCACTTTAAATTCTTAAGCCTAATAGCTACTGCACTGCCATTCAACATTTGTCGCACATTTACAAGTGGAATCTGAATCACCTGAAAATATGAACAGAAACACAAAGGTAGAATTGAAGATGCACAAACAGTTGCGGAACTACAGCCGATGCAGTGGCACCAAGGCTCATAACTGAGGGGGCACATCTGGCGGACAATGCACTAAGGGCCACCTAGTAGGTATCACTGAACAGGGGTCTGGTCAGGTGCTGAGGCCCTTTAACAACATGCCTGGACTGGACTGAATTCAGATCACTTCCTCCCAGCTACAGGAAGAGGAGGCACATGAGGAGTAAGAAGAGGGACTGGAGGATGTGTGTGTCAGTCTGTGTATATATGTATGTGAGTATCAGGATGTGTATCTGCGTCTCTGTGTGTATACCTGTGTGTTAGGATGTGTGTATGTATCAGTGTGAATATATGTGTCCGTATGTCAGGGTGGTTCTGTCAGTGTGTGTATGTATGTATCTGGGTGTCTGGGTGTGTGTATGTGTCAGTGCAAAAAAAAAGGTCCACATAAGTGAAAGCTGATAAACTAGATACATCATTGCAATATATCCAACTCAATACTGAGGCAAAAATGTAAGACATCAAGCTGGTAAAACCAAAGAAAGATACCACCAGAAACAGTGATGAAGTACGAGAAGGGAGAGTAACACAAATCATCACCAAACAAGAAATAGATCTGGTAACACGCTTCAAATTGCCTAGAGGAAGTAATAGTACATGTGATGCATTTTTTCACTTGAAAGATATGACCAGTGTGTGTGAGAGAAAACAAGACCAGGGCATGTATGGCAGCAGGCAATAGCTGGCCATGATGCCTTCAGTATGTTACCTACAGCTATATGCCCTCTGGTCCTTTTTTCTCCCACCCACACACTGATCATGTTTATCAACTGAAACAACACAACACATATACTACTACGTATGTATAAACCAATAAAAAGGGTTATTTGTATGTGCATAAGATCGAAGATTGCTCTCCTTCTTTGGATAGATTGCAACGGGGCAGATTTAGATCTGTTTGAAGTTCGGAGTGCGTGGAACTGTGGAGATTATATACATATATAAATATATATATATATACACGAACACACACACACACACACACATCTACACCTATATACACACAAACAAACACATACACACACTGGGGCCTCATTGCACAAGTGTGAAGGTGCTGCAACTCATCCATCCGGTCAATGTGAGAAAACAAAATTAATGCAGAAGAAGAAAGGACTAAAGTCAAAGGATACAAATATATTTTTCTCACTCATCTTTAATCTAAATTGTGTATGCTTCCTGATTACGCAACATTTTTATTGTATTAGATACAGTGCCTGTCAGCCCTATCTGTTTTGTAGATTTGTTGACACAATATGCTACACATCTGAGTGTTTTTTTTTCTTCTTTTAATCCCAGATCCCGTAACTGGAATCACTGGAGCACACGTTTATGAGAGTTGAGCAACTGCTTTGCAGATTTGGATGAAAGAATTGTCTCCTTAAAATTGTGTAAAAGTGTACTGGATGCAATTTCAAAATTTCCCACTGCGATAGTTGAGATTTGCATAAGTTTGTACTGCTGTAACATATACAAGAACTATAAATGCCTTACATTCTTCAGAATTTCTCTCACTGCGGGAGCATCAGGGGAATACAGGATTTTTCCCATTAGCAGTGGTTTCATTGCGCTCCATGCTATTTTAGTTGCAGGGTTGGACTCCATACTTCGGATCAACGCATTACAAAATGGAGCTGCAGTGCAAAACAGAAGCAATATTGTATAAAAGCTGATAAAAAAAATAGAAAGAATAACAATTCCCAATAAGCTCTGCAAATAGAAGATAGTGTGCAGTTGACATTTAAAACTTATTGACCACCATTGCATATAGTATTGCCCAGAATGGATATATCATCATCATGACATTAAACGTCATGAATGAACCCTTAAATTACAGCATTATGGAACAGAAAACTGTTAATCTCCAATTGTAATGGTTCAAAGACAACCTACATTTTCAGATTAATATCTAGTGTGTTGTATTTTTTCTCAAGTCCACTACATCTAATTAAATAGCAAACTCATAAAACATAGCACACAACTCGAGAGTACGTTACCTGCCTAACTAATTTTCTAAGAATTGTCTTTGGACTGTACACTTGTAATAGAGAGTTCTTAATCAACGTTATATGGAAACCATTATGTAAACAAATTAAAATATTGGATATATACTTACTAGTAGTCTTGTCATATAGGTAATTGGACTCTTTCCTGGTTGAATTTACCCCTAGGAAAGCTTTGTAGTTATTATCTTCATACCAGTTGAAAGAGAAGACACGGGATCCTCCACCTTCAGGATACCCACAGAAGAGATCGGACAGAGACTTCATTAACAGGGTGAAGGTCCTCGGACCCCCCTCCTGCACAATAGGCTGCAGAACCCAAAGAAGATCCTTGAAGCTTTGTTTCTGTGATAACTGCACAAAACCAGAAAACCAAAGATAAGTTTGAAAACTTCAGGAAATCTAGAAAACATCATGAAACTGCACTTTGTTGTGGATTCTTGATAATTTAAATATACCTCTAAAGGCCACTATAGTAATCATGAACAACAACAACAACAAAAAACCTACGGACATATTTTTCCTCCAAAGGTCAAATAGACATGCGTCCAGAATACCAAATTAGGACAACAAAAGTTACAAGTTAAAGATTTCATGTTTGTTTAGTTCTCTTGTGCAATTTAATGAAATGTAAACAAGCATTTTTTTTGTCCTGTGTGGAGTTTTCACAAAAGATTTTAAGGAAAGGATTAATGAAACATGTTTAACCTGATAGGTAATAATGATCCCATTTACAGTTGTTGCAGTATCCATCAATGATTCATCTGATGAATGCTATTACTACAATATCTTGCAAATGAGAAAACCAGGAGAGCATCTTCATTACCCTCGGACGGACAATGGACAACTGTCACCTCAAAACTATTTTTTTTTTTTATATAATAATCCTTACATGAAGTTTTGAAAATAAATAGATTTGTTTTTAAATGAAGTGTAAATTAAAACCTTCTTGTGGGTGGACATATTAAGTTGTTTTAGGTGTAAACACCTACTTTTTCAGAGCTCGACGATTCTCTGGCCGTTCCTTCAATTCCATATAAATTAGCTCTTCGTGAAACAACAGTTTCCATTATAGAGCATCCTACCTATGTGAGGTCTTTAGGGTTTTTGATACACTTGTATTATTGTTTAAGTATTGTATTCATTTAATTTGATATTGGTTAGTAATAGTTATATTACTGGTGAGAAAACAACTTAATTTAAAAGCTCATTAATCCTTAGAATAAGGTGGAATTAGAGTGAGTGGTACTTCAACTGGTGGAAGAACAGGTAAATGTAGGGATGATGGGTACACTGGTCAGGAGCTGAGGGTGATGGGTACATTGGTTGGGAGCAGTGCTCAGGATCTGAAAGTGATGAGTACACTGGTTGGGAGCAGTGCTCAGGAGCTGATGGTGATGGGTATAATGGCCAGAGCAATGGTCAGGAGCTGAGGGTGACAACTACATTTGTCGGGAGCAGTGGTGGGGATGTTTACACTAGTAAGGAGCGGTAAGACAGGAAATCTGGGTGATGGGTGCAATTGTCAAGTACAGGGAATATTAAGAGAAGGTTGGATGATCAGATAAGCAAAACAGTGAGGAGAAATTAAGCTGAGATCAGGGACAAGTTTTTAACTATTTTTGGGGAGTTGTATTCCAGGAGTTAGTAGCTTGAAGGGAAGTTTATTGGAAACAGGAAGTACCTTGCATAAGTGAACGATCAGAACTGAGGGTTGGAATACACCTTAAGAAATGGGCATGGGTAGATGTATGAGAGAGATGGTCTATAAAACGTTAGACAGTGGAAGAAGAATGAGAAATCAAGTGATACCAAGCTTAGGCAATGTAGAAATAAGCATATGATTGTTAACAGTGTGAAAGGTAGCAGAGAAGTAAGCAATACACTTTGCTTCTCAACCAGTGGTGTATTTTGGATCTGTGCTGCCCTAGGCATGACGGAACTCGGGCACCCCTAATTTAAATTTGCCCCACCCCATCCTGTCAAGTCCACACCTCTCCCTGTTAAAGACTAACACACACTTTGACTGACAGACTCACAAACACTCTCTGATTTGACACAATCTGACAGACACACACAACCCTGACTCACTCGCAGACACATACTGACAGGCACGCACACACTCACTGACATACACACAATGGCGCAAAAACACACACTTACTCACTGACAGACACACACACTCTGACAGACATACACAATCACTCAGACACACACGCATTCACTGACATACATAAACACTCACAGACACACACAATCACGCAGACACGCAGGTTCCCACACAGACACACACTGACAGACAAACATACACACACACTGACACACAGGCTCCCTCACAGACACACACACATTAACTGACAGACACACACAATCACTCAGACACACACTGATTGACATTCACACTCATTCACTCAAAGACACACTGACAGATATACACACACAGACACACACACAGATATACACACACAGATTCACTGAAAGCCAAACACACACACACACACATTCCCTCCTAACACTCCCCCAACATCTCCAGGCAGGTGGTGAGGGAGGTCCTCGGATGAAGTCAACTGCCGAAACGCGTCAGGTGTCTGGACTCTATTGTATGGGACCACCTCAAGTATATCTTGTTTTAATTTATTTTGTTTCCTGTTTGGATCAATAAAATATTTGTAACCCCCTGGAACTGCGTTTTTGGAGGTACATTCTACAAGAGTATCGAAAGGTGCCCAGCTGGAATCCTTTGTTTGTGCATGGCATGAAGTTTGAGCCAGCTTTCTAAGTGGCTCTTTATATGTGAGTGGTACCAACACACACATTTTAACTATATTACCCTATGTCTTTCTTTTCTGTTTGATTTTCAGAGATAGACTGACTGCATTTTGGGTAGTATATTTTATGTAATGTTTTGTATTTTTATTTGAGTGCTCTCACCCTCTGTTTATATAGTATCAGAAGTAACAGATAGTAAGCGGATTCTATTGAACAGGGCTGAAAGTTATAATGTCATAATCTGATGCCTTACTCATCTGGCACAATGTAAGGAACGTAAACAAGGAATAGTTCTTTTTATTCACACTAGATTACCATGACTATATCTTTTAGAGTGGTCTACAACCCAGTCCTCATGGACCACCAACAGTTCAGGTTTTGTCAGCATCTACATTTGAATAAATAAGGGAAATACATGAATCCTGGACTGTTGGTGGGCCATGAGGACTGGGTTAGGGACCATTATTTTAGACAGTCGCCCTCATCTTCATATAGCTTAAAGGAGCATACACAAGTAAAGGTCCTAAAAAGTGTTCAAACATAGGATCTCCCTCTGCTACTTTCTATTTCTCCCACTTTTATAATGAAATCTGGGTATATGAACTATAAAGAACAATACTTCAACCATTACCAATTAATATAGTACTAGAATTGTTCTTCAAATTTAGATTCGGAACACAAATCTTTATATTTCAGTTTACAGAGTACAGAAATGCCTTGCTCTAGTTAATTAAATGATTAATAATGTTGAATGTTATGCTCTGGTTTTACATACCAAGCATTTTCATTTTTTCCTTACATAATATTTACTTTGAGTTCTATAATTCTTCAACTCTGCGAGTGCCCTGAATCCCAATATTTTCAATAAAAAGAAGAAATAATATTTTAACATTCAATTTATGACGGACATAAATGCAAATAATGTGGAAATGATTGCAAGTACTGGAAGGGAATAGAGGTTACTCATTTTAGGTTCGGGCAGGTCAGCATCTTACCTCTTGCAAAGAATCAGACAAATTAGAGATCACCTTCCCCCAAAATCGGAGATCTATACCATGTGAACTTCTGTCTAACACAGTTGGAAGCTGCAAAGACATGCAAAAGAAAACATTACAATGAAGAAATTGGGGTCATGAGCAATATTATCAAAACATAACCCATCAACCTTACAAAATACAGAACACAGTAACACATTGGGTTGGGAGAAAAAAACAAAACAAAAAAAAAATACTAAAATCAATCAAATTCCACCTTTCACACATCTCTTGCTGCATTGGTTCATAGATGAGTAAATAAATAATTGAAATATTTTTTAATGTTGCCATGATTACAGATACTAAATTACTTGAACTCTACAATGATACCTATAAATATAGGTTTTGCTGGTTAGTGTTGACATCAGCTGCTTTATTTTTATTTTTTTTAAGGGGACAAGTCCCAGGATTTTTAATATAGGTTTACTTATCCCCTACATGTAACAGTAATGCGTTTGTGTGGTCAATACAAAATTAGAAAGAAAATACAACAATCAGGAAAGTTCGAGTTTTGAGTTTTTCAAGATTGTTTTTGACCGATTGTTTACAATTAGTTTAATATAAGCAGGTTTTGTGGCGGGGGCTGCTAAAAGTTGATTCTATAAGAATTATTTTGTAATTGAAAAATAAGACTTACTTTCTTTGGGACTCTGATCATGACATGCAAGGTACAGGAATATCTTATTTCAGATCTAGAACTTTATTCCAGTCTCATAGAGGAATAGATTTCAGTCAAAATAAAAAATACCTTAACAGTGACATGCATGACTGCATTGCTCCAGATAATGCGAGTTATGCCAGGTTGATAGATTGATTATGCTGAATACGTGTTGGTATTATGGATTGTTCTTTATTTTGTATATGGTCAAATTGGCAAGGACACTGGAGCCAGAATATTTAAAATCTCTCTCTCCACGATGAACAGTTCTGTACATTTCTGTTTTACTATATATAAGTAGTTAGCACGATATAGTTTTTTGAAGAAATACCATTTTGCTTTTATCTGAGATATTTTTGTTTTGGTTTTTACCACTTGCTCACATGGACTATCGGGAGCATGAAGTAGACGTCTGGTAATTCTAAGAAATCAGTTGGAGAAGAGGGTTATCGAAAGATCAGAATTCATTTGAGAGGTTTTTCATAAGGGCACTTTGAATACCAAATCCACCTACACGCCTTACACAGGTTATAGTACAAGACGCTCCCTGTCATGATATGCCTTCATTCTATACATTTGCTAAAACCCCCACAGCTTTACTTCCATCCCAGACAAAACGGATCAGATTCTCTGTAGCCTGAATGCCAAATTGTATCTGGAAATGTTGCACCAGCTGGAAGAGACCAAGCAGGGAGAATACATGTACCCAAATCAGTAAGCAAATCAGTGCCTTACAGGTCATTTTGTTCTGTTTGTTATGAGGAAAGATGTATGAAGACGACCATGAAAATTGGCTGAACCAAAAGTGGGTGAAGTGTTTGTAAGCAGAATTAACATGGGTTTACATGGGATGCGCCTCAATAAAGAGAACAGGACTATGACCTCCGTTGCGGCTCTGCTCCTTGCCACTTCGGTTTTTAACTTCTCACTTGTAAAATAATTTTTACATTTATTTTCTGATTAAACGATCCAGACAACCCGTATTTTCCATCCAAGCACAAGTCTACTTAGAGGTCCAGCAATTATCAATAAAAGACAAGACCACCATGAGGGAGACGGGTACATCTTGGAAAATTCATAACTATGAGGCTGAAATCTCAGTGGGCCAAAGGTTTTGATTATTTATGCTATTTTAAGATCATTTGTGATACTAAATATGTAAAAAAAAAGTGCTATTTTGCTGGTGGCTGGAAGAACGTAATATGAATACTTGTTTCTAATCATACGTGCTTTAGGTTAATGTTTGCTTCTGCAGTTATCATGTGTACATGTGATAACCTATAAAAGCCACTTGTTATTGGATATAGGGAAGTCCTCAGAACACTAACTGAACTATAGATTGATATCTACAAACAATGCAGCTTTTTAACGCGTTTGGCTCTCGATACAAGTTTTGCAATACTTAGTAATGCTCAGTGTAAACACTATAAAGTAATTGAAATTCCTCTTCTACATTCATCAACAGATTAAGATATTGCTCACAAGAAACAGCTGCCAAATGACCTCCTGAACGCAGATTTACAAAGCATTGGTTTTTGAAATAACCCAAACAGAGTAAGTTTTAAATCACATGCACAAGGGACTATAAAAATACATCAGTTGTTAAGTATCACTTGTTTCATAATTAATCCTATGAAATTGTTTACTTCGTCTAAGAAAATTAAGGACACTGATTCTTGACACATGAATCAGGTTTAGAATTGGCACCATTTCTTTATGAAAAACTCTATTGGCTGGAACTTGTCCTCAAACAACTAGCCGCGATGGATTAACTGTGGAGACCTTTCTGAAACTGGGAAGAGTCTAATGAAGGAGTGTCACTTTAATTTCACAATTAAATCACATTAGTTTTAATTCAACCATATTCATTTTAACACGTTATATTAAAACTGAAGAATGGATCACTGAACTATTTTATTTGGATAACTGTAGAATGGGTTGCCAAGCAAGTGCCATGCTCGAAATATGGGTCCCCGTCAAAAAATAAAAAAATTAAGAAACAACACTTCAGGTGGATAAGACGAGGAATATATTGATTGAAGGTTGTCAAATGAATCATTAGAATATGGAAAAGGATTAATTTGTGCATAAATGATGCGGGCACTTCCACAGTTGGTATCTACAAGCCATATATATATATATATATATATATATATATATATATATATAAATAAATGACAGCAGCAAAATACTTTATTTATTTTCCCCATGGTGATGGCTGTGTATAATAGACATCCCATTCTTTACCAGCAGTACTGATGAAGTCAAGATTTCCCACTTTGCCAGTATTTATATACGTATGTGTTTTGTTTCCTGTATGGTAACCACGTAACCATGTTAGGGTGCATTGAAACCTGCTAATGGGTAGAAACAAATTTTAAAAAAAAACGGAATTCTTCCATAACAACATGTATTATCAATATTGGGAGAGGGAAAAAATATATATTAACAGCTGGTTTGCCCTCAATGCTGCAGTTGCACCCTACAACTCCTACTATATCAATACCTACCTGAATGTAGCACACCCTGCACGTCATTTATAAATGGCAGGCTCACTTTTATATTTATCACTTTCCAGGAGTATTAACCTCAATGATCAGCTGATCCTCTAAGTAGTTAAATAGTATTTGATACTGGTAGCTCGATCTTTACAATAACATTAATCAAAACATTTCCCATTAGGGCTGCAAAAGCCTTTGTTGTCAGTGGTTTTTGATTAGAAAAAAAAAAAAACCTCTCTTGGGAAAGTGCCAGAATTGCCATTTCAAAATATTTAAAGCAGGAAGTTGGTTTTAAATATTTTTATGTCATCTGTGGTTTTACATATGCAGAACATAGGTACCGTAATAAGGACTATCTAGACAGAGAATTCAGGAACTCGCAGAGACAATTCTGCCAATCCAAAACACACGCAGCTATGATACATCACAAGTTAAAGCAAGAGTAAGTGGGTGTTTTGTTTTTGTTGTTTGTTTCCATTGGGATTGAATGGACATTTATTTGTGCGTGTGCACTATATCTAAAACACTTAAAGTAACACCTGCAAGCAGATCTTATTTGTGTATTGAGGACATTCCAGACATAAGCCTACTCCATAAACGTCCAGATTTCCAAAATCAGTTTTGTGATGGAAACACAAGTAGGTGCTGCAGATGTTAAGATATTACTGTGTGATACCTTACAATATCTGCTCACCTTCTTGTAAAATAAACTAGAAGGTATAATAATAATAATAATAATAATAATAATAGTAATAATAGAAGGTATAGTGAAAGAAAGTAATTTAGCAGTAGCCAAAAATCCTTGCACCATAGGGGGGCCCTTGATCTCCTATTGCCCCGAGGGCCCTGTGAGTTGTCAGACTGCCCCTGGAAGTAAGCAAAGGGCTTCCCTACAGGCTCAGCCTGCCAGGGATGTGCCAGCCTTCATTATGCGATAGAATGCCAGTAGAAAACACAAGGTGTTTTATACATCAAGCAATCAGTAGGAAAGGGTGATAACCAAACTTGCTTTGCTCTGTTTATGCACTATTTAAATCCATAAAGAGAAAGGCAACTTAAAAGTTGTTCATGAATATGTTATCAAATAAAAAAAATCTCTGATGTCAGATTACCATAACTATCTGTTAAGTCAGAAAATGCCAGGGATTACTAGTAGAGCATAAAACTGTCACAGTGATCTCTAATATGAGAAGCTATGGAAATTGCCATTGTATTTCTGTAGCCAGAACAATATTAGTCTATGGATTAACTCTGTAACGACCAATGATGGTGTGACGGACCGCCTGGCACCCCGACTGGGTGCCTCCGCCAATTGCGGCTTCCTAGTGCTTACCAAGTAGCACAATCACCGCACCAGACACCATCAGCACCGTAGTCCCCACTTCCAGTGTTACAGCTTGGCTGGGGTCTCGCCGTCCATCACCCACCCTGAACCCAAGACCAGGATCCAACTTCCAGTGGGTAGACCTCTCCTACTCCAGACAGTGTAGCAGGCTGCTCTGCCAGGGTGTCTGTCAGGGTGTCTGTCAGGGTGTCTGTCAGGGTGTCTGTCAGGGTGTCTGTCAGGGTGTCTGTCAGGGTGTCTGTCAGGGTGTCTGTGTGTGGGTATGTCTGTCAGTGTGTCAGTATGTCTGTCAGTGTGTCAGGGTGTCTGTGTGTCTTAGTATGTGTGTATGTGTGTCAGTATGTCTGTCAGGGTGTCTGTGTCACTATGTCTCTGTGTGTGTCAGTATGTCTGTGCGTGTGTCAGTATGTCTGTCAGGGCCTCTGTGTGTATCAGTATGTCTGTCTGTGAATGTCAGTTTGTCCGTCAGTGTGCATGTCAGTTTGTCTGTCAGAATGTCAGTGTGTCAGTATGTCTGTCAGTGTGTAAAAGTGTAAACTTTGCATGTGTGTGAGTATGTCTGTCAGGGTGTCTGTGTGTGTGTCAGTATGTATCTCTGTTGTCAGTATGTATATCGGTGTATCTGTATTTAGTATATCTATGTTTTTCTATGTGGTCTGTGTGTTTCTGCATTTGTGTCCGGTTGTGTATCTGCGTGCCTGTATGTGTGTCAGTGTGTGTATCTGTATGTTATCATTGTATGTATTTGTATGTTGTCAGTGTGTGTACCTGCGTGTGTATATCTGTGTGTGCATCTGTATATAGTCAGTGTTTTTATCTGTGTATGCATGTGTGTCAGTATATGCATCAGTGTGTCTGAGTATCCATATGTCAGTGTTTGTATGTGTGTCTGTATGTGTTAGTGTGTGTATCTGTGTCAGTCTGTATCTGCATGTGTGTTAGTGTGAGTGTCAGTGTTTATGTCTGTGTATCTGCATGTGTTTCAGTGTGTGTGTTTGTGTGGCAATCTATGTGTACATGTGCATACATCTCTTTCAAATCGCCAACACTACACACAAGTGCACCCCTGCATTCAACCTTCAACACTACATACAAACACAGTCCTGCACTGAAACGTCAACAATACATAAACATGAAAAATATATATAAACACACCCCAGCATTTAAAAAGCAAGCAAAAAAAACCTACACAATGATGCATGCTTGCATTCAAACACCAACACCACATACAAACACACCCCTACATTTACACAAACATACTCCATACACAAACATGCTTCCATTCAAACACACAAACACAACTCAGTGCTAAATACGACTCTGCAAGCATGGGAAAATGGTTCCGCTACTGCGTTGGGAAGTGGAGAGCGTGATTGCATGTCAGGGAGTGGGGTCAGGGGGCCCCATCAAATTCTTGCCCAGGGCCAAATCAATTTTAAAGACGGCCCTGGCAAGGGGCACTCCCCCCATAGACCTGAGAGTAAACCACAGTAAAAACAAATACACAATTACATTGGCTCTCAGATCCAGGACACTTCCACACATAATAGATGAATCCCTCCTCTGTACCTGGGAGATAATTGAGTCAAGCACTATACTAAACTCAATTATCTCCAAACACAAAACACACATTTTTATAAAAACCCCAAAATACCTTTAAAACACACAAACCCCCCACAAATGTTACATCCCATGATAGCCCTGATCTGGGTGACCAACATGTCCAAAAATCACCCAGATGAGTTCAGGAATTTCCTGGACGTCATTTATTTGACCGACCGCACACATGGTCCCATGCCCAAAATAGTTCCAGAGAATCAGGGCTTGCAGTTGGTCTAGTTTGGTAGTTTAAAAACTAATAAACTACCGAACATAGTCAATGTTCTTACCCTGGAGCTTGTTCCCCTCATCCAGACAAACGATTCCACCGAACAGCGCTCTTCTAACTTGTGAAGAAATGAACGCAGGTGATGATGGAAGTCCAGCGGTGTTTGGGAGTTTCTGTGTCCGATTTTAGTTCCATGAAATTCATGATCAAACACCGCTGCCTGCGTTCATGCGAACAAGATGGTCGCCACCTCGTGCTTGTCCATAGGAATAGCGGCCAACCAGACGAACAATAAGAACACTGCGGTGAGAACCGTTCCAAGGTGTTAATAGGTGTTAACAAGCTCCCGGGTGGTCCGTGGTTGGTGCAGTTGTTCGGTAGTCGAACGGGACAATGTTAAAATAGGAGGGGAATGCAATCTACCGAGCAGAATAGCAAAAAGGCAGGAACAAGGTCTTTTATGAGCCCTTTTGCATGGCCCATAGTCCTGAGGCAGGAGGCTGACAAACATGCCCCTCCAAAAACCAGTGGCGAGGTTACTTTCGCCACAGGTGGCCTATGCTGCCTTAACAGATGTTTAAGGATCATATACAAAAAAATTGATTGTCATGACAGCAAAGTGTAACATTTGAACCTTAAGGGGTTGAAACCCTCTGCAATAGAAATAGTACTATATTATTATACTAAAGTTACATTAAGGAGTTTAAATATAATTTAACTCTTTGATGTAAAGGACTTTTGAAGGGAATAATATCACATTTCCACACTCAGCATTTTGGAAGCAGTCAGCTGTAATAACAGGACTTCTTCAGACAGAGGTTCACTTTACCAGCTACAGCTGAGCAAACCAGAACTGCGGAGCAAGAATTGTACTGCTTGTTCTATACTCTGCAGGCAGGAGTGACATTTGCTCTGTCCCATGCCAAGAAAAATGTGCTTCCTTTCGACTATCAAAAGATAGGATATAAACATTGGGTTGTTTTTCCTTCTCTGGGACAGTGATATGGAATGCTGGAACACTTCGATTCTATGGACAAAAATAGCCTGAAATATGCGCCTTGTGGCTATCAAAATATTCATCTCGTTTCCCTAGTGTTTACCTTAGCAACAATGAGAAAGGGGAAAAAGAAAGGTTTCAGTGGCAGTGAGAGAACTTTAAAGGGTTTATTCGCTAAACAGTGATAAGACAAATGAGACTGAATCTTTTGTCCAGAATAAAGGTTTGGATACAAACAATTCCTCAGCTCACTTAAAAAATGGTTCAGTCAATAAAAAATAAGGGCACTCTTAGGATGGAATTTCTTCTACATATTACAGAATATGTATTTGATATTCCCCAGGATGCAATGCAAAAAAAAGTATGCAAATTGTCAGGGAGTAAGAAAATGATTATTACCGAATGACTCATATAAAAGGATGTAATAATAAACAGGGAGCTTTGATTGAGCTAAGAATAGTCACTGTAATACTGTAACCTAATGCTTAGTTTAAACACTCTGATTGATGAGGGGAGAATTAATCACAGTATTTTGTTTTTAGCAATGACAACTTTTCGCCATTTGACTACTACAACACTGATCCTCTAGCCAGGACATTGAGAGTTTAGCATGACGTGACACCAAGCTCCAAGGATTGGTCTCCCCCAAATAGGTGCATTTATTGTGCAGGATGGTTGTCACTTCTGGAGAATTCAAGTCCCTTAAGATGTACGCGCCCCTCATCATAGCCCTCGGACCTTAGGTTTGCAGATATAGAGAATTTAGATTTTCCCAATTTAGCATTGGCAGCCATCAATAGCAACTATTATTTTCTATTTATTAAGTTTATATTATATTTTGTGCCAGTATGTGTCCCATACATTTTTGTTAGTGACTTTTTCTCACTTTTTTGCTATATTGAACATACAGACACAGTGGGAACACTTCAATAAGACTACCTCCTGAAAATTAGGTAAATTCTTTACCTTTTGGTCATTTTCTCTTCATGAAAACCTTCAGGGTCCTTTCTTCCCAAGAGTGTGGGTCACGCTGAGCCACAGATGAAGCAGTGGAAGAAGACACCATATGTGTGTTTCACCACCTTTCTATTCTTACCAGGCTAGAGAGGCAATAATTAGTGGTAGCCTAAGCCTAGGGATCCTGTGAACTAGACTGGTCTGTTATAACAGCTAAAACACTCTTGTTTTTGTTTAGCAGTTTAACATGGCACACCTTGCACATTTTGTTTTCGTTGAGCAATGGCTGCATGCCCACATTCATGACAAAGCAAAAAAAAACAAAACAAAAAAAAACATCTTTTTGCCTTTTGGCAAATCATGCTCAGTAAGTTCGTTGAAAAATAATTCTTAGCTGCACATATTACTATGAGACACACTTCAACACCCACTCTGGTACACATGTAGGTGAGATGATGACATTTAGTAAACATATCAAATTAGAGAGCTATCTACTAAACACATAAACATGTGTATACGCATGCACACATAACCACAGACACACACAATCACAGACCTATACACACAGTCACAAAGCTATACACATATAATCACGACACACAAATACAATCACAGACCTATACGCACAATCACAAATACACACACACAAAATCACAGACCCACACACACATACAATCACATACCTATACACACAGTCACATACATACACACAATCACACATGTAAACAACCATACACACAATTACAGACCCCCATACACAAACACAGATATAACATACACAGATATAACCATACACAATCACAGACCTATACACACAATCACATACATAAATACACACAATCACATACCCACACACAAACATAATAACAGATCCACACACATAAAATCACACACCTATACACACAATCACATCCATACAAACACATAATCAGACACACACAGATAATCACAGATATACACACACAATCACAGACCCTCACACATAATCACAAACCTGCACACACAATCACAGACATGTCCAGAGATCACAGCCAATCACTGACAAAACATACACAAAAATCACATGCACAAACATTTAATACTAAAGAGGTCTACCCAGCCTCCCTAACTTGCTGTGGGAGCGCTGGAGTGGATCCTCTTCCTGGTGGCCTGTGGTGGCTGGGACCTCTGTGCTCTTCATGCATAGGTCCCTTGCGCGCCCAGCAGTGATGCCGAGGTGATGTCATATCACGGCGGACAGCTCACTGCCGGGCGGTGAGGAAGCTGTGCAGGAAGAGCACAGAATGTAATGGGCTCAGGGGCACCCCTCTCCCTCAATTCAAATGTTAAAAAAAATTCTAAACCCCCCCCCTCTACAAAACACCTGCCCCTTCTACAAAACTCCTGCCCAGTCCCACTTCTACAAAACCCTTGCCCAGTACCCCCTCTAGAATATCCCCGGCCCAGTCCCCCCTCTAGAATATCCCCTGCCCAGTCCCCCCTCTAGAATATCCCCTGCCCAGTCCCCCCTCTAGAATATCCCCTGCCCAGTGCCCCTCTACAAAAACCCCAGCCCAGCCCCCCTCTACAAAAAACCCTGCCCCCCTCTACAAAAAACCCTGCCCACCCCCTCTAGAAAAAAACCCTGCTCACCCCCTCTATAAGACCTTCTGAACCCCATTCACAAAAACGCCTGCCTACCTCCAGTCTAAAATCCCTTTAAGAGATGTCAATATATCTCAATTCAAAATGCACTTGTAATCATGGTTAATTATTTTTCTGATCAGCTTTGTGTTGAATTTATATACGTGTATTTTAATATTATTTTGTATTTTTAATATTACATTGTACCCGAATCAACTTTTTTCCACGTCAATAATGTTTTGGGCTGAACTCTGAATCGTGAATCAAAGAAAACTGTTTGTCCGCTGTCCATGTTGTTTGTTTTTTGATACATCCATTTGGACAACCTGCCAATTGCCCAAAATTCAGATGATTTGCAATTAGTTTAAAACTGAATGCACAAGTCTATTTTACATCACTGTTTGCCATAATGAAACCTGGAGAACCTATAGCTATGCTAATCTTTATAAGCAGAACCCCCAGTCCTCTCCCCTAAGCCTAGTGACAGAATCACGAAAGAACAGCCTCAACAATAGCCTCTGTTTAGTATTTTGGTTCAAAAAGTTGCAAACCAACAGTTCGAAAAGATATCCAGATATTCTACTGAAGCAACATTCAAATTTACAGTCAAACACAGGCATTCCCGTAATATTAACCAGTGGTGATACCTCTGCACAAACACAGAGTATTCAGGAAAGAGCCTGTTAGGTGAAGCACTTACAATTCCAAACAACTTGAAGAAATCAATGTTTGCATACAGCACGTCTTCAATCCTTTGCAGCCTTTGCTGGGACAAAATGCACATGGCGTTGCGTACAGTGTGCATTGCTCTGCGGCCGGTGAATATGACAAAGCGTTCCAGGAGGGTTTGGCTGCAGGCAATGTCCTTTAAGGACAAGTCCGGTACCCCAGATGCAAACTGAAATCACAAAAAAAAAAATCATGTTAAATTATCAGCAAACAGTGTCAAAACACGAAAACTATTCTTTTCATAAGGTCATGTCAAAAGAACCTAGTTTGGGAATTCTGACATATGCGGACACATTGAATTTAAGTAACACTCCCAGCCCCACAACCATTACAGCTTCCAGTTTGGTTGTTCTAATGTTAATTAGGATTTGATGTGGCTGAAGGTTGCCTTTCTGTAGATATGGATTCAAAAAGAGGAATGTTTAATGTCTCTATACAATGTCCGAATCTTAGAGTTTCAGAGGTTTTGGTGCTTTGAGTGTCTTTTAATTGTGATTTTGGAAATATAATTTCCTTATTAATAGACAACGACATTTAAAATAAGTAAACTTTTTCAACTTTGCACGTTTCCCAGCTCTGCTATCTTGCCTGGACAATTTGGGATAAAACAATTCACAGAGTGCTAAGTAAAGTTCCAAATAGATATTTCAAAATAGTAGACTGGGCTTTTTCTTGAAATGTAAACAAATTTAAACAGTTTAAATGTTAGAAGTTTATTGCTGCACCTTTTTTTTTTTCTTGAATAAAGTTCAGCTTATTGTCTCAGCCAATGAGCTAGCCCTGAACAGCAAGATTTAACTCAAGAGAGCCAATGGAAGATTGTAATTAGGAGCTTCTAGCTCTATGATGGAAGTATTCTAAAACGGTTTGTCAACTTACTATAGGAGGGGGGCACCAAAACACTCCTGGCACCATAATCACTACAGCATGCTATAAAAGTTATGATGCTTGGAGTGTTCTTTTTTATAAATCCACAAGACTCTGTCAGTTCCTACATTCTGGCTCTTTACCTTCCACTTGGTGAATGTGGGCAATGATAAGTTAAAATCACTTGGGACACCCATTACTTGTAGACTATCACTGCCACCCAAAGCTGTACAGGTTAGGTGTGAGGCAGGCGAGGGGCCAGGCTGTAGGAACTGCTGAAAAACGCAGGTTTTGTTTTGCCAAAACTGGTAATAATGGTTTGAAAGATGCTGTGCTTAGTGTCTAACTGGAAATGGAATGTACAGATTTTTAAAACCAGTGATAAATAAATATGAAGGTGTACAAGCAGAATTCAAACATTAGAGGCCAAGTCCCACCATGATAGTGTCCCTTTAAGAAATGAAATATCATTCTGCTTAGTGCTACTCTGTAACAAATTACTAATCCTGGCAGAAACAGTGCTAAAATATGTTTCAAACAACAGACGATAAAGAGGATCCAATAAAGAACAGCTCGCGATAAGCTACACTAGGAACCAGACAAAATAATGACTAACTGATACTTCCAAACATCTAAAAAATAACATTATCTGTTCATTTCAGTCTTCAGCAATGCTGTTAATCGAGGTATGCCGCGATTAGCCTGCAAAACAAGGTAGTGGGCCTTTGTTATAGTTATCTACTGAGAGCATAATGGGGTATCTTTTGTTACCAATCAATATGGGAAATGAGGACTCATCAGAGTGGAACTAATGTCAGAGCCCCGGATATAGTTACTTATTGCGCTCGCATTTTAACTATAAATGTATGCTTGACTGAGAAAGATGGTATAAAATGATTAGAGAAAAAGCATAATGCCAGCTTTCAGTAGAGGTTCATAAACAGAGAGACAGACAGTGATTAAACCACTTCTGTACCAGAAAAACAGTCTACTTTTGCAATATTAAAATTAACTGTCTGCCTGTCAAGGGAGAGCTTCCACGTCCGTCAGTTAAAAGGTTAACTACACTGCGTAAAAGTAATGTCATGTTTGCTTCTTTAACATATTGGAAAAAGGTTTCTAAAAATTTAGAAAGAGAAAAAAAAAATAAAAAAAAAATACGTGAACGTTAATGGGATGTCTATGCAACTTTTTTTTGTCTTACAGTTACCTTTGCGTTATTGGCTAGAAAAAAATCTAAAATATTAGAATAATCATTTAGTACTGAGTAGGCTTACAAGGAAACATGGAATTGTAGTTCTTTCCTTTATTTTGTTTATTTTGTATGACGACATCTTTCAAAAGAATTGCTGCCAGGTTTGCTTTAAACTGTAGGTCCTGATGTTGTACCTTCCTCTTGCCCTGACATCCCTGGGTCAGTAAATGAGGAAATACAGTTATAAACCCACAATGGAGGTTATTCACTAAACTGGGAGCTTTGAAGAACTGAAAAGGTAATTGCAACATTTTAGGCAAAATTACACAGTGAGAAAAACCCTAAAAAAACATTTCCAGCTAATAAACCCTTCTTGCTTTAAACTTAGGGATGGGGACCCTGGATAGGTTAAAAAGCAAACCATATGCCAACACTCCGCAATACAAAAAGTTGTTAGTCTCACTTTATTACTCACTTACTATAACTACCACTGAATAATTTGTGCCCTCATACACCAAGGGCAATCTGGTGAGATTTAAAGGGAAATTATAGGCACCCAAACCACGTCATCTCATTGAACTAGTCTGTGTGCCACGTTCCTGTTGTTTTAACCCTGCAATATCAAACATCGCCATTCTACAATGTTTACACTGCAGGGTGAACATGCCTCTAAAGGCTATAACTCTGACAGCCACTAGAGGCGCTTCTGTCCAAATAGCCAAGGGAAACTCAGAGACCATCTGATGGACACAGCACGGCGCGCTTTGTTATACTTTCACACTAGCGTCCCAATGCTTTTCTATGGGAAATAAATGGATTGGAGATTTGGAAGTGGGATGGCAGCACGAAGACAGTTCCAGCGAGGGAGAAAAGGGAAGTAAAATTGTTTCAGTTTGTAGAAACAGTAGGCAGCTAACTAATTATAAGGGCACTAATAGCTTTAGAAATACAGGTTTGTATCCCTAAATTCCCAATGCTCTACTGTTCCTTCAAATAGGTACCAATAGAATCTCCCCATGATGCAGTATGGCTATTTCTACAGGTAATTTAATGCCTGCAAGCTATGTGAAGAAAACATGTTTGACCCAGCAACCACCTGGTAAAAAATATTATAAAGTTCCCTGTTTTAAAGAGACCCAGTGGACCAAACACTGGCCAAAACAAAACAGCTTACAATCATGACACAAACCAGGAAATCTCTATGCATTCGATTTCAGAACTTGCGCTTGTTCCTTTAACATTTCCTGTAAACAACATTTTCCCTTTCTTACGAACCAATTTACTCCAAGGCACCATTCATTAACACATTGCTACTATTGTTCAGGATGTTGAGATTTTATGGCAGCTAATTTTAGCTTCCTATTTGCACCATGACTTGTTTTTCTGCACAGCGATACCCATGAAATCAGCTTTCCCCAAAGCAGTGACAAACCTCATACACATACATTTATCCACAAACCCAACCTGTCAAACCTGATTTAAAAGAATATTAAATACAAGTCTGTTAACCTTGTTTCTGCCCTAACGCTGACTCAAGTTGAGAATATGTGCAACAATTGTCCAGGCAGCAATGGTTCTGTACAATTAGGACAGATTTATGCTACCAACTCCCACATAGTACAAGAGTCATTAAGCCTCTCCTTTCAGTCAGACTTGCTTTTCCCAGAACACCGGTAGCCACAAGTATGAATTGAAAAGGAGATGTGTAACAGCAAAAGCTGAGTCAGTGAAATTGTAATAATCAGCTGCCAGACTTGCAGTTTTCTAGGGGCAATCTTCTTGATGAGTCAGTGAGCGATTTTATTTAAAACCAGAGAGAACAAGACTCACCTGCACTGGTTGTGTCACATGCTACTTAATGTCCCTCTGAGGCTACTAGAATGGTGAGCTCTTGATACACAGCTGTTCACAACTTTCAAAAAAAAAAAAAAAGGTCACAGGACAGAGAGTTTAGGGAGATTTACAGCTTATCTCAAAGTGGGAATGGAGAGATTAGCACATGAGTGCGATTTGGCTGTAAAGGACCAAAACAATGACATTTAAATGAATCAGCTGACATTAATCAGGGCTTCTCTGTGACCCTTTAAACATCGCTTTGATGAGTGTTAGAACCTCCCTGTATGGATTACTCAGATAGGTTATCGTGAATACTAGACAGTGAAGTTTATTTTCTATCTATGAAGATCCAAGTCCGGACTCACTAGAAATTTAAAGTGACTTCAAAGTCATGGTTTGGTGTGACTATAAAAGTATAGCAAATAGGTTATCTGCAAAGATCCAACTGGAATCGGTAGTGTATGTAATATAAGATCATCTTCACATTCCCTATTAACTATTGATGGGACAATGTGAAAGGCCGGAAAGGCACATGCAATCACACTGGCAATGTTGCTATGCGAAACAAGGTATATTATATACAGACATTGAGCTCTAAGGATTGATTTGCAGTGTATTTTTTCTATGTAGTTTTCAGTGACTTTTTATATGTAGATTTTGTTTTAAGATCCCTATTTCAGTTGACTGTACTGGAGGAGATCTATGTGGGCATCATTGTTCTAGACTTGGGCATTTGTTTTCTGAAGAAATATCAATTTGGATGAAAACTGGTCCCTTCAGCCATTTGTCAGAATTCCTAATCTCATATACAAGTTCTATACTTTCAGCCACCTTCTGTTTGGTAAAAAAAAAAAAAAAAAAAATACGTATCTGAACCGGCAAAAGATTAAGCACCGACATTTTCTATTTTGCCTTCGCCATCTCAGATTTAATCCCTTAAGTGAAAATGGTTGAGAAACATGTTTCTCCAAATAAACTTTGGTGGAACGTTTACGGTTATTGATCAAGGTCCAGTTCAGCGAAACAATTCTGTTGTATCAGGGACATTTCCATGTTTTCCAGAGACTATAATTCTCTATTTTATTGAAAACTGCACCCTGGAATATTCGTCGAAAGTACTTAAGTTCTTGGAAATTAGCTCGCTGTTCTTGTGCCCGCATGTGTCTAAAATCAACAGCATGAAGAGTGCACATCTACTGCAAAATCTCACTTTTCTGCATTTTTATACGGTCATAAGAAATGAAAAGTTGCCTGTTGTTCCTACTTGAAGGATTTAAACAAAAACATAGTGTGTGTGTGTGTGTGTGTGTGTGCGTGCGTGCGTGCGTGCATACACAAATAGATACACATACTTGTACAGTATATTTAATTTTATTTTTTCTTTCCACAAAAATGTAGGTATAAATAGATCATTTGCAGTAGAGCTCCTACCTGCTCAATGCGAACTTGAGAATTAATGAGCTGATAAACCACAGAGTCAGATAGCCCTATTTCTTTCAATAAAAACTCAGTCAAGATTTCATCGTCTTTTAGGATGTCTCTTATTCTTATTCCACGACCTACATAAAGAGAAGTAGTTATGTATAGTACGCATCAAAATTGGGCAAAATGCAGCACAGAAAATAGCTCAGAAATAGCCTTCTCAGCTCCCATCACCCAATAGTGGTCAAACATTGTTATGATGTTTCTTCTCCTGTACACCAACTATATCATATGCCTTTCAGCAGGATGACACCCGAGACATATGTGAGGTGTCCACCATGTGCCTTTCAGAGCAGCACACTAAGCGACATCATAAGTGCAGCTTAGTGCCGCGCTTAGGCCGAGAATAGCTGATGCATGTGGTCACCATTCTTCCCCATCTTCAGATCACTTTGAATAATTTGCACTTTCATGTTATCAACATCAACCAATATGTTTGTTTCATCACTTGCAGAACTATTAGGGTCGCAGTGGTTGCTATTGTGACAGTGCCCTAAAATTCTGCCGGTCAGGCAATATATTTTAAAAGGGGGAAAGAGTGGAGGGTTTTCCGATGGCAGGTCTGCAGTTGTTTCCCCCCATATAACTCCAAAGTAAACATGCAGGAAAGAATACATGCATGTAGAAACATAGAAACATAGAATGTGACGGCAGATAAGAACCATTCGGCCCATCTAGTCTGCCCAATATTTCAAAATACATTTAATTAGTCCCTGGCCTTATCTTAAGTCTAGTATAGTCTTATGCCTATCCCACACATGCTTAAACTCCCTCACTGAGTATCTTTGTGGTTATAACTACTAAATAGTTTTAAACATGAACACAATTTCAGTGGAGTGTTGCTTTAAGCCACCCATAGACTCTAAGCAGAGCATAAACTCTTACTCTATTGTAGTTGTTATGTTGCTTACAACATACAGTTTAATAAATAACTAAAGGTGCCTATTTGTGAAAAAGCTGCAAAAAACAAAAGGGAAGTAATACAAATAATACATAATCATCCCATTTATAGAGTATCAATCGATTCTTCCTATTTTGACAAATTGAGTAAGTTGGTTTTAGAAGTCATACAATGTAAATGTATATACACATGTGTAATCGGGTTTTAGTTGCCTGGTTAGGCTTTTGAGAGTTGTCTGGTATGTTGGAACTTAAAAGAGACTTTAAAGTCCCACTCGACAATGACAGTGACAAATGAGCAGTGATGTGAGAGTGTACTTTGAGGGCACACAATCTATCTCTGGTGGCATGTCACACTAGTAACATCACTTCATTTCATGTTTCCAATTGCAAGCTCCTAATATCTCTTCTAAATAACCAACAGAGAGACAGGCAGCATAAGTTGATGCCAACGTGTTTTTAGATTTAAGAAATTATGGAACTGTTATCTCCTACACTGCAGATTTTTATGGGAGAAAAAAAAAAGGGAAATTTATTTACAAAAATGTTAATCTATAGCTAGCAATGGAAAGGTAGGACAATACAGCAATGATATGTATAGATTGTACGTCAAATATACATTGAAAATCACAGGTGTATATAAAGACTTTTTAAAACGATTTGTTCATGCTTGGTGGAGAGGTGTAACATTGATTACACTGTAACCATAAACTTGCTGGAAAAATTAGCAGATCGCGTATAATTTATAGCAAAGTGGTAATTTGAAATGCAAAATTAAACGAACTCTGTGCTTTTCCAGGTTTTTCGATATATGTCAAATACTCCGTCATATAGGCTGAAATAAGCCTTGCATCTCACTGCTGTTGATCGAAAAGTTAGAATGATAAAGATGCAAATGAGGAATATTTATTTCAATTTATATGAAAGGCACATGCACTGAATAATTTCAAACATTTAGGCTGGAATGAGTCTGGAATTTAGGCTGGAATGAGTCTGAATTTGGTCCAGATTTCACCCACATCGAACAGCCCTGGCTGAAATCTGGACCGAATGCTTCAAATCTGAACTACTGAAGCCCAGATGGTTCAAATCCAAACTGCTTGTGTAAAAAAAAAAAAAAAAAAGACGAAAGAAGAACACGTCTGATGGGAAGTATATATTTTCTTTTCCAGGTATTACTTTAATTGCCCATTTCACTATTGATAAAACAGGGGGGTAGGTAGGATTATGGTATTGAAATCAGGGTTAGGTAGAAGATTGGGGGCCTCTAGCTACCCAAGGGGGGTGAACAAGTCAAGTTTAATTATTTAGAGCCCCCACTTAACGCCTATATGGAGGACATTTGGGTTCCCACCTGCCTTCAATGGTTGGTGACTGGGGGGTGGACATTAGGTCCTCCCCCTAAACATAATAATTATAGTCCTGACCCACTGTGCTCCCCACGCCCTTATAACAGCCCCCACCTGCCGACCATGGTTGAGGGCAGGGGGAGGACATCCTTTTTTTTTTTTAAATTTAATAGCAGAGAATTCGAAGTGATCTGTCTACCCCACGTTATATATTTTAAAGTCCCCCAACAGATTCCTATAGGTGGGGACATGGGGGGAACCATATCCCCCCATTATTTATCAAGCCACACCCACCAGGCAGGTGGGGGTATAAGGAGGTTTTAAACCACCCGGAATATGTATGTCTTACTGACCCTCCCTCCCACCCCCCATAGGCTTTTTTTATATCAACTTTTTTAATGTGGTGGCTGGCTAGCAAGCGCTGGCCAGCCATTACAAAACGAACCCTTGTGGCACTGTGGGTTACTTAAAGGGACACTCCAGGCACCCAGACCACTTCTGCCCATTGGAGTGGTCTGAGTGCCAACTCCCACCCCCCTAACCCTGCAAGTGTAATTACTGCAGTTTTTATAAACTGCAATAATTACCTTGCAGGGTTAAGTCCTGTTCTTAGAACACGAAAAGGGTTTTAAACAACGCTGGACATCCTCACGCTATGTGAAGACCTCCAGCGTCGCTGAAACCCTTTATAGAAAAGCATTAAATAATGCTTTCCTATGGGGAGGTCTAGTGCGCGCGGAGCAGCCATTGCCGCGCATGCGCATTAGGTCTCCCCCGCCAGCTGACATCGGCAGGGGAAGAGAGTAGATGGAGCCTGACCCAGCGCCGAGGGACATCAGCGCTGGACTCCGGTAAGTCACTGAAGGGGTTAGAAACCCTTCAGCAACATGGGATGGGGGGTGGGAGGGAGGTAGAGGGGCACTGCGGGGTCCTGCAGTGCCGGGAAAACGAATATGTTTTCCTGGCACTGGAGAGTCCCTTTAACCATTTGCCTACAGCCTGCTAGAGGACAAACTAGTACTTAAAATTATCATTCATGTGCAAAAAAAGCAAGTTAACAATAATTTGCAAATTTGCATGATGACGAATGCATTCAGTTTATCAAAATCGGTGCTTTGTAAATATTCAGAATCTTATACTTTGTATAGGATTTGAAAGTGAAAGCACTGATTTTGTTATGGACATACAGGTGAATGCTGCAGATATGCTCAAGCTGACTGAATTCTGACCATATTTGGCTTTGGTAAATATGAAAATTGCCATTGCAGTTGGAATTCTGTTATTTTCACTGGATTTTCTACATGTGGTCAAAATCCTTTCTCTAAGGAATATATCTGTTAGATATTAGCCCAGCGGTTCCCAAACTTTGTGCCTTGTGACACAGGGGTGTCGCGGAATGTTTCCCCGGTGCTCTGATTAAAGCACTGGGGAAACATTACTACTAAACAGGGGCCCGGACTGGCTCCCTGTAATGTCGGCCGGGTGGGAGGAAATGACAGCCTGTCACTTCCTCCCAGCGTCATGCAGAGAGACAGGACGGGAGGGAGAAAAGGCAGTCACAGTGTGAGGGGAGAGGAGCATGAAGAGCTCCAGACCCCTCACTCCCACAGCAGCAGCAGGACTCTAAGCCACATTCCAGACACATAAGGTAAGCTGAAAGTAGGGTGGCTGGAGATATAAAAAAAAAATCACTTGTATGTGTGTTAGTGTGTGTGTGTGTGTGAGAGCATGAGTGTTTGTGTGTATGGTGTATGTGTCAGGGTGTTTGTGAGTGTGTGTGTATATATATATATATATATATATATATATCAGTGTGCTTCTGTGCATGTGCGTCTGTGTGCCAGGGTGTGTGGTTTTATGTCAGTGTGTGGTTTTATGTCAGTGTGTGTATCTGTGTCATGGTGTGGGCATGTATCAATGTGTGTGTGTGTCAGGGTGCATGTGTGTATATGTCGGTGTGTATCTATGTGTGTGTGTATGTGCTGTTGTCTATATAAATGTGTGTGTATGTGTTGGTGTATTTATATGAATCTGTGTGTTAATGTGCATGGATATCCGTGTAAGTATGCATGTATGTGGTAGTGTATGTGCATACATCCAAGCAGTCACCAACACAACAAACAAGCACACTTCTGCAATCTAACACAAATACATCACACAAATGAACATCCGCATTTAAAAGTGAACATTACATTCAGACACACTCCTGCAATCAAACGCAAACATTACATACAAACACACTCCTGTATTAAAACACAATGACTATGTACAAGCACCCCTTTGTAGCGTTATTTACCTTATCCAGGGGCCGGTCGCGGTCCTCTCTTTGAGCCGTGCGCGGTCCTGCAGCACGAGCCGTGCACGGCTCATCCGACGGCTTCACTGGGAAGGCGGGCAGTGACCGCGGGAAGCAGTCACGTGTCCCGCCTGAATCTAAGAGCGCGCCACAGGTCTCGGGCGCGCTCTTAAAGAGACAGTGGGAGCCTAAATTGTCAAAAGGCTCCCATTGGCCCCTGTCATGCCACACTCCCCATACACTTACCTTTTGGGGGTGTGGATATGACAGGAGCCAATCAAATTAGTTTTGAAGCTATTTAATCTTACCTCTACCTTTACGCCCTGCCCTATTGTGGTTTCTGTTTCAGTTCCCTTTAGCGCTTGTTGTGTTCAGTTGTATTCCTTCGTATTGACCTTGGCTTTGTTTCTGACTACGTTATCTCTTTATCCTTATCTGTTCTGTTTGCCGGCTTACTGTTTACTGTGTACCAGACCCCGGTTAGTCCTAGTTTACGCTGTCTCTCTGTGCCCCTGACCTCGGATTGTTCCTGACTCTGTCTCCTCTCATATACGTCAAGTCTGGCCATTCTAAGGTCCGGTAGACGTATCTCTCCTCTGTGTTGTCCTTTGTTTAGTTGAATTCTGCGTGTTGGGGATATATTCGTTACACCCTTCAAACACCAACACTGTACATTACACTACAGCGCCAGTAAATGCTGCAGCGCTGAACAGATATGCAACCTAGAAATGTTGACATGGGGTGCCTTGGAAAAAATACTGAAATATTAAGGGCGTCTTGAACCTCAAATGTTTGGGAACCACTGCATTAGCCTCTAAAAATGCCAAACAACAAGTAAGAATGAAATAATCAAATTAATTGCCTGAAACTTTTCCAGGGTTGCTCCTCAAGGTGTCCATAAAGGTGGTCATGGTATACATCTCCTTCCATATTCTGCTCAAGTGATGGATTTCTGGTTTTTGCAATAACACTTCCTGAGCATCCTGATATGCCCTCGCTAGGCTGAGGTGAAAGAGAAAATGATTTGTTAGGAAATGACAAATGAACACAAATTTATAAAATATTAGCGATCTGTTATAAAAAAATAAAAATAATCTAAATGCCACTCGTAGATTAATTGTCAATGACTCAATAATATGTATGGAGCCATAATCTGATAATTGTATCCATTTAATAGGGGGAAAAGGTTACCGTCTGTAATGCAACTGTGAGAATCACCATATCATTTATTGTGAATTGAGGTCAAAGTTTTTGACAATATTGCCATGTGAAAAAATTGGTGAGTTGGAATAGATTTTTGATTTATTGGTATTTTATTATTGTGATCTATAATATGCAGGTTTGGTTTCCAGGCCAACTCAGTCCATTTTTTATTAAAGAAATATACAAATGGTACCTAAAAATCCAAATTGGCTACTTTACAGCTAAAATTCAATTGTATGCCATGTTTCATACAGCTGTCAACATCTAGTGTACATGTAAATAAAAAAGCATGTAAATATTTCCAAAGATTGAATTTCGTCGCTGAACAAGTCCCTTCTTTGTACGTTAAGAGATATCATGGCTCACAACATATCTACGGCTAATACATAGTAACAAAATACTTCAAACTGTATGCTTCAGAGATCAGTGAGATATTGACAAGGAAATCCTGACATCTTAATGAAATAACATGTTGCTCATGTAGTAAGACTAAAACTCACAAGAACTGTGACTTAAAGAGTGAAGGCCACTGGACACCAGGGAGATTTCTTCTCCACGATAAAGGATATCCAATATCCATTCATGATTACGTCTTTCCAATAAATACTTTTGTCAACAAAATATTACTGGTGAACCTGCACGTACATACCCTGAGAGCTTAAATACAAATTATGTGTTGGACTTTCAACTACAATGGGTTTCTGACTTGAAGAACCATTTGTGGAACCACATGAGGGTATGTATGTAGCACTTCAAATTTTGATGAATACCATACCACCCATTTCCTTATCGTACATGCCAAATATCTTCTAACAGCCAGTCTATGCTCACAATGAGCTTTTTGTTTTCTTATGACAAAAGAAGGTATGTGCAGTGAATTGCACCATAGCATTTTCTTGCAATTTGTTCTTGTTTTGTTGCCACTTGACCTGCATTTGATACCTGAAGTCTACGTCTTGTGTGTGTTTGACCCTGGGGCTGTGCAGGCATCATTTACATTTTCCTCACTGTTGTTAAACGAGGATTCTGACATTGTTATGACTACATTTTAAACAGCAAAAGAAAATATTTCACATTGAATGTTCCAACAAATGTTTACTGTGCTCTGTATTGGGATTTGGTTATATTTAACTTTTCACTTCCTTTAAATCTGTCTAATTTGTTTTAAAGATCACGCAAAACCCAGTTGTAACGGATCCTTACAAGTCCCTAGTAACTTTGAAGCAAACAAGGGAATTACAGTTTAAACCTCCATTCATTCCATTGTCTCCTGTTCGCATGGTTCCGTACGAATTCTGTGTGTGTAAAATATAGGTGGCCGCCATTTCGGGACTTTTACACGTGTTCGCGGCCATCTTGTGCACGAACAGCGGTGTTTGCCTGTAACCGCATGGAACTGAAAACGGATACACAAACAGGCGAACACCGCTGAGTCCTCCAGACCTCCATAAATTCGTATGGGAACTACCGAACGTCCCACCATTCGGTAGTTCTACTTCACCATCTATGGGGATTTCAGCGACCACCGAGATTCGTATGGATGACCAGGTTTTCGGGTCTTTTTACCGTGCGAACGGAGACCGACCGCAAGGCCAAAACTCATGGAACTAATTTCGGCTAGTTGGTCTGTGCGGTCGGTCAAAACTTTGGAACACTGTATCTCCCGAACTATATATCCGAATGGGCTGATTTTTGGATATATTGTTCCCCTGAAGGAGAGCTATCCAGCGATACCTGTTTTTGGGGTACATCCAGAACTTGTGTCAAAATGTGGACATTTTAATTATGTTATGTAGTTATCTGAGGGGAGGAGACGTGGGGGTGTTACCATATGTATTATTGGTTGTTTTCATCCTCCCCCTGGGAGTGTCCTGTATGTATCTGTTCCTAATAAAAAGCAGGCTGGATGTTCCAGTCCTCAGTTCATCTTGACCCTTCAAAACGTAGCCTCGTCTCGTTCTTGGAAGGGGATTATTTGGGAAGATTACTCTGTTCCTGTTTGCAGCTGAACCTGATTCTCTCTGGATATCGTGGATGGGATTATACCAGCTTGACTTCTCCACAGCAGCTTGCAGGGAAAAGGACGTCTCCAGCGGCAGATACCCTCTCAATATCTGGGTAGCCGTTACACCAGTGTATGCCATTGGTGTCGTGTCTCACTTAATATAATGTGAGATTCACCTGAGGAAACCACATAAATATGATAAAGGAGAAGGAAAATGTCTACTAGAAGACAATATTCCTTGTAGCACATTTTTGTTCTACGTGGGTCTAATGAGCTGAAATGCATCATATCATTTTTGAGGTCATCAACCTGATCATCAGGCTGGAATGGCTAAGTAATGTTAAGGAAAAATAATTTCTAAAGTGAATAATTGTATTTGTTAAAGATATAATGATTTATCTCAGAATGTGGCTAGTGGATGGTTGCTGTATCTAAAAGACATGTTGGTCTGCTCATCATTCTGCTAGAATGTCAGAAGTTATGATGCTAATATTTTGCCACTTTTCCCCTTTGGTGGAATTATCCTTCACAGGAAAGTTTTCTTCCAGACTTAGAACTCTTTTAAGAGTTCATAGTTTTTGGAATTATATTGGGTAAACATTTCCCCAATATGTTATATAGCAAGATAAGTAAATACATTTTGTAGAAGGTGCCAATGTATGGCATTCAGTAATTTCCTCACCATACCATGGTTCATAGGACTTAAACCTCCTCAACTTAAGCTAGGAAGACCAAACCTTGGCAGAGACTGTGTCTTCTAGGTTGATCATAAAAATGAATCTTCCACCACTAGATTAATATTGGAATGAACTACATCAGAATGATGTGATATACTTTACATTATTTTGGGGGGATCGACTATTCCAACTGTTGCCCCATTCCAAAATCGGGGGCACCTTAAAATAAAATTTTATGACATGGTCGATCTTTCAAAACATTTTTTAAAATAATGTGGTTATATACAGATAGCTATTTATATCAGAATGGAAAATGTCATGTGCATTTTACAATTGTTACAAAATATATTTCTGAAATCAGACACGCTGTTATTTTATCTATATTTAGGCTACAAATGACAGGTTTGATAGGGAAACTCCAGGAATGGACGCAGAAGCCATTAACTGCTCCTCTCTCAAAGATATGTCATGACGTTAAAGTGCAGATTCATCCATTAGAGACAAATTTATTCTCTTGCACACTATAGCTGTCTGACATTCCATTCACCAGATTATGGTTGTTGCCTACAGCAATCATAGCTGTATGGCCAAGCAAGTATAATTCATTGTTGCATCATAGAAATATTGTTGATGGGCAATGTATATGTAGCGGAGCCCTAGTACTAGCAGGGACTTCCTCTCCACAAGATTACCCAAGAGTAAAATCAGGAACAAGAAAACACCAAGTAGATATTCCACCTCCTCCCTAGCAACTGGACGACACACAGTTCTGGGAATACAACTGGTTTTATTCCTGCCACACACGGCTTTTATACATTGCCCCTAGGATGGGGTTTCTTAGTCACAATTACAGTGCTTTTCTACCCAAGATCCTCAGATACAGAAACATCTACAATATTTGAAAACATCCAAAAATAAATTTTAACTTCAGAACCCCACAAAAGTCATGTCACTGAATAGCTTGGATCTGATCACAAACTTTCCCAAAATTATCACTCAAATCCCTTTGGTGATTTAGGGAACGCCATTCGAATGAAGTTTTGACAAGTCGGCCACGAGGTGATGTCCGAAAACAGTTCCAGAGAAAACAAGGCAACGACCGGTCATCTTTTGGTGGTTCTACCACGAACACTGATGAATCTATTCCCTGGCTGTTAGTATATGAATGCTCCCCATGTTCGGTAGTTTATGCCTCTCGGATGACATTCTTCTAACTGTTCGGGAAGTTGCATGGGCAGTGGTATCAATTTCCTGGGCATTCACGGGGTTGCATATCCGAAATTAGTTCCACGCCGTTGACGACCATGTTCCACTGTTCTCGTTCAGGAGACAAAATGGCCGCCAATTGTTTGAACACGTGCGTTCGCTTATACGAACGGCGGCCACACAGGTAAGGCACTTGAACTAATAACCAATTTGTGGTTAACAGCAAGGGGTGGTCGTGATTATGAAGGTGCGAACAAGGGGCCACACAGCAAGGGGTTTGGTGAACGAACGGGGCATACGGACAGCCGAACAAAAAGGGGAATAAAAGTATATTGGAGTTCTCCATTCTGCTACAGTATACATGGGATGACTACCTAGTATAGGCAGTATGGCTGATTACAGCACTGGAAGGGTTATTTGACTGTGTTAAGTTAGAGGAATTTGACATCTGTTGGCACAGCAGGGGAGGGTTATAGGTGCCCATTAAAATAGAAACACTTTTTTTATGAACTCTTTTATAAAAATGTTTAAATTGGCCAATAGGGAAGTGCAATCAACCAAGACTTTCTAGAGTTATGCCTTCCCTCCACCCTGTACCTCCTTCTCGGAGGGTTGGAAACGATCGGACAATAGGGTATAAAGCCCATGGAATGCTAATGAGCCATGTGCTTACCTTGTGAATCAGATCTAATCTGGATGAGAGACACTTTTTTTAATGGTGCTCCTCCGATCCGAAAATTTCTGTCATTGTAACAGTTAAGTGAGTAATTGGGATTTCTTGCATTTTTTTTCTTTTTTAAATTTATATTTTATTGGTTTTGTACACAAGGTATACAATGTATCATTCAACTGAGATTGGTGTAAGCAAGATAAACAATATACTTGTTATAGGTAGGTAAATGCAAACAAGGAACGACATTTAGTGTGCTATAAAGAAGGAATAACAGTGTGTGGTGTCACTGATGTCGCAGTACTCAGAGGTATTGAACACAAGATTAGCAGGTAAACATTGTGGATTTCTTTACTGGCATAGAAAGAACATAGAAGTAACACTTGGAGAAAGTGTTTTACGTGTGATTCTAATGGGAGTTACAGTCTCGTGTACGGCCTATCGGTGATCCTGCAGATCTTTCTCACATACAGTCCCTTGTATGACTGAGGAATGCCCTCTCCAGAGCCAGTGTCTTCCATTGAAGTTGACTCTAAGCTCTGCATCCTTATGATGGTTAGTTGTCAGCCCGAGGATGCGGAGAAATGACTGAGATCATTGCCGAGGAGCGGGTTAAGGTGTCATTCACACGAGATACCACCTATGAGTCTCCCGGACCCCATCGGTATTTGATGGATTGGTCGTGCAGCCGTTTAGCTACTGGAGCCAGTCTTCTATTTTCGGCGAGGACCGGGAATGGTAAGTCACTGTAAAGCGAGATAGAGTGTCCTTCAAAAGTCACTGTGCCCATCAATCTAGACCCATTTATTATTGCAGTTCTCACAGTTATGTCGGTTGCCTTTATTTGGGGGGCATCATAGCTGTCTTTAAGGCCCATAGAGGCTATGATCTTCTGCAAAAATAGAAGCAGGGCGTCCCCTCTGACTCTTTCTGGCAGCCCTCTTAAGTGGACATTGCAGAGACAGTGCCTGGGTTTAAGGGAAAGTACTGTCTACTGTAGCATGTGGACCTGGGTCGTGAGTCCCTCCAGCTGACTTTTAGTCTGGCTGTGTTGCTGGTCCCGCTTAGCCTGGCTTTGTGAGGCCTCCCTCTTCTCCACCGCCTGTACCCACTTACGGATGTCACTGACGTCGGCTTGAGTCTGCTGTAGATCAGCCTTATCTTCCGCATGGCTGTGAATAGTCTCTCCTTCGTGGAGGGGGAAGAGTCATCCTCTGAATATACTCCGCCAGGGTCTGGAGAGGTAGGAGATTCCCTTTCTTCACCAGAGTCCTCTGAGATCTCCGGGCTGCATTGAGGCTCGGACGCCATCTTAGGTGGTAACGGCGGCGGGGGTCTCTCAAAAGAGAGCCTGATATCAAGCAGGTTAGTAGTCTCTGGTCTCTGATTTCTCCTGTGTTTGCACCCCAGCGTGTTCTCTTTGTTTCTTTGGGTCAGTTATGTCTAAATTGGTGAGGCCTTTTCGGAGCTCCACCGAGACGTGTCCTGTAAGTTGCTTGGTCGGCCACACCCCCTTTCTTTTTCTTTTTAACTGTTGTTGGTGTAAATCATTTGTACCTAATTTTATTATGAATGCACTGTGACTATTTTTGTTCATAATAAATATTCATTTATTAAGTTCTGAAGAGACATATTTGATAGTATTTTACATGGATATTTTGGTAGCTTGTGTTTGTGGGCATTTTTTTTTTGTCAATCTTTATTTTTGACGTGCAGAGATGTACAACAAGCTTATGAGGCCATGACAGCGATTACAAGCTATTCAATAACAGACATAATAGAACAGTGTCATGGAATTCAGAATAAATGCACATTTTTTGTATATAAAAAATCAAGCAAGATTTAACATAATTACAGGAAGGTTAGACTACATGTCTGAGTTACTGCACATTTGTAAATTATATTATGTCAAGATGAATGCATAGCGTTCTAAAACTATAGCAAATTTCAGCAGCAAGAGGCTGGTCAGTAGAGCTTACTAGTCATGGTATCATAGGTAGAGGTTTAACAGGTGATGACAGTGGCAGCGTACCTGAGAAAGTACGTATGGTATGCGCGTTCAGTAAGTCAGTCCCTGGCCACCCTATGCCCTCCATGCAAACAACGCAGTTCAGCATGGTGGTGATCTGCAATCGGACCCAAGCACCAGCCCAAGTTTTGTGGGCCTTTTTAATCTGATTTTGCTTGGCGAACCAAGATATCCCATTTATATAGTTTTGGTGGTGGCAGCTTTTGAGTATACTTGAGGTAGAGTGCGTCATGACAGTGGCCAAAAGCTAAATTGCCAACTGTCACAAAATGGAATTTCAGCTGGTCTTTTGCCAACCAGTTTTGAAAGCATCATTCTAGAAAAGCTGGGGATTTAAATTTTGACCATGTCCAATTCAAGGAAAGAAAATGGAACATTAATCAGAATCCATAAGACATCACCATGTCAAGAAATACTCACCCTTCTGATACTCGTATTTAATAACAGTGGAAGTGGAATGAACAAAATATGTGAAATGTAACCAATGGACGTGTAAACAATTGCCAAAGAAAAACCCAACTCAGAATATAGATAAATATGCTGCTTTAGCTTCACTGCCATTTACCACATTCGTCTTATGGGTACTGACAATACTCAGGATCTTCCTTTAAAACAGATGATTCCTGATCAGCAGGATTGTTATTGCATTGAAGAGAATGTTTCACCCATGGATGAACCTGCCCATTGACATCATGCCATAGTTAACATGAAAAATTACAAACAAGAGTAATGTCTCAGTGAAACATCACAAGAATGTAAATATGTTGGTATCCTGGCTCATCCTTTAATACAGGCATGAATGCTTACATGGAATTGTTGTAGTTTGAAACCACGCCAGGGGCCTCTCCACGTGTAGGGCTTCTAAAACAAGGATTGTTGGTATTACAGAAAATTCCCTGTAACCATGGTAACATTCCAGCAGAGGGCATTGCCTTGTTTGGAAAATGACCTGTTCAAATCAAACAAGAAAAGTTTTGAATTAATAAAATAATAATTGGGAGGGAGAGGGGTGGGGGAAGCTTTATTTTTCAAAAAGGGTACTTGTTAAAATCATCATAAGGTGTTCACACTACATTCCTTTTAGGCTATGTCTACTTAAATAGTTTTATTTTCCATTGGTCTGGCTTTTATCTGCTTGAAGGCATGCATAAACTAAACCCAAGCAAGTTGAGGGGCACGTCTTGACGTCTAGCGTTCCATAATGAGCCCTGGAAACTTTCTTACCCATGATAAGGTAATACAGTTTCAAACAAATATACTAAATCATTATCTCGGCTTAGCAGCAGGTCAATTGCTGCATTTCTTAAAATCAAAACACACTCGAAGAACGTGATAATTCAAAGTGAGAACATTCCATTAGGACCAATACAGTAGTTCTTTAAAATGGACATCACACATAAAAAAATGTTTTTGTTAATCAGAAGGGAGTAAATGTTTATGTTGTGATAAAAAAAAAAATTCAAAAACATCTCTGGGGGCATCACCTACACACTCATAGTACCATAACAATTACAATGAGCTTTACACACTATAACTTACACAATGAGCTTTGATTGGTATCTCCTGTAGAGTGTTCCTTTAACAATTTTCTAAATGTGTGAAGTGTTACTTTAAATGGTCCTCCAACCATCATAACCACTACAGCGTGCTGTATTTATGATGGTAGGTGTACCCAGATTATGTTCCCTGGTAATGGGGAAATCGGTGTATAACACCTAATACCTGATAGGAAGGTCAAGGAAAGCCAGAATCCATAATATATGAAGGACAAAGTCAGGTCAAGGAAGCCAGAATACAGAATAGTCAGGGTAAAGCCGAGTGAAATGCCATTATTGACAAGAAGATAATATAAACTCACTAATAGGACACTAAAGATCCAGAACAGGGTACTGTGAAGGTGGTAAACTATACTTATGTAGGCTGGGGGCATTATTGCGGTGTAAGGGGGTGGTGAAAACTAGAGGAATTGGTGTCAGTGACATCATGACACCGGCATTCGTTCATCGAGTCATTAAAAGGGGCATGAGCACAGGGTCTGGTGTCAGAGAGGCCAAATGAGTGAGCAGGGACTGGAGAAACAGTGGTCTGTCGCATTGGGGGACCATGTGCTCGGGGGACCGCTGAGGTAATTATCGGATTGCTGGTATGAGATACATTGTTACATTTATTGTTTTCCCTCCTGAAGCATATTTCTATTGAGATGATAGATTTTTATACACTTAAGGGTAGCACTTTTCATGTACCATCCATCAGTACAAAGATGTAATGTGTCCAGAAAAACATGGATATATATATATATATATATATATATATGGTAATGGTAGCTCTAATCGATTTAAGTGAAAAGAGGGTGATCATATCATCTATTGTCAAGAAAAAAAAAAAATGCTTACATTCATGCTGGCCGTACAAAGGATTGGCATTTCTGAGCCACACTAGGACCAAGATCAGCGACAAGGGCCATAAAATCTCCACAACAAACCGAAGCTGGTGAAATGGAAAAGATTTAATTCAACAAGAAATCACATTAACTGTGTGAATTGGTTTAAATGAATACATACAAAAAGAATGCAATGCAGCAGGACACACGAACAGGCAAGAATATAAGATTAAGAAATCAGAACATATCTCACAACCATTGGTTTTGTCTGGGAGACAGATTGAACATAAAAGAAACATAGTGGTTATGTTTATAAAGTGTCGTGTGCTGAAAAATGGTATAATGCAGCGGTTCCCAAAATGTGTGCCGCGGCGCCCCAGGAGGACGTGCACACAGGGATGCAGCGGAATGTTTCCCTGGTGCTATGTTTATAGCACCAGAGAAACATTACTACTGAACAGAGGCCCGGTCGTGTGCCGCAATCCTTTAAGACTGAGACTAGGCACCTGTAAAGTTGGCTGGCTGGGAGGAAGTAACAGCCTGTAACTTCCTCCCAGTATCCTGCAGGGAGACAGAGGGGGAGGAGGCAGCCACAGCATCAAGGGAGAGGACTACGAAGAGCTCCAGACCCCTCCCTCCCACAGCAGAAGGACTCCAAGCCACCCTCTTGGCACATAAGGTAAGCTGGGGGGAACAGGAGCATGGCTGGAGATAAAAAAAAAAATCACTTGTATGTGTGTGTATGAGTGTGTATTTGTGTGAGTGAGTGTGTGTCTGTCAGAGTGTGCATCTGTGTATATATATATATATATATATATATATATATGTCAGTGTGCTTCTGTGTCTGCACACACATCTGTGTATGTACATATGTGTGTCAGGGTGTGTGTGTATCTGTGTCATGGTGTGGGCATGTGTCAATGTTTGTGTGTGTCAGGGTGCATGTGTGTATGTCGGTGTGTATCGGTATCTATATGAATGTGTGTGTTAGTGTATTTACATCCATCTGTGTGTTAATGTGCATGAATATCTGTGTGTGTATGTATGTATGTGGTAGTGTATATGCATACAGCCAATCAGTAAAACACCAGCACAACATACAAGCACACTCCTGCAATCTAACACAAATATTACATACAAACACACCCCTGTATTCAAACTAAAAAAATATACAAACACACCCCTTTACTCAAACAAAAATACTTAACACAAATGTACATCCACATTTAAAAGTGAACATTATATTCAGACACACCCCTGCAATCAATGCAAACATTACACACAAACACACCCCTGTATTAAAACACAATAACTATATATACAAGCACACGTTCAAACACCAACACTGTACATAACACTATAGCGCCAGTAAATGCCGCAGCCCTGAACAGATATACAACCTAGAAATTTTGACATGGGGTGCCTTGGAAAGAATACTGATATATTAAGGGCGCCTTGTACCTAAAAAGTTTGGAAACCACTGGTATAATGTATTAAATGTGGGGCAGTTACCATGGGAACTTGTCTAACCACCAGGCACATTACTTTGGTCATTACGACCATTTTCATCACTTTTCAGACCAGACACTTTTTATTCATAACCTTCATAACATCTGATGACTAGGACCTTATATGGCCAGATAGTTGTTGTTACCCTGAAACGATGTTTACTTACTGCCTGGCTGAAATCTTCACTAACGAGGGAATTCTTAGGAGTTCTAAGTGAATTTCCAATGTTTGGCTGAAAAAGCTGAAGGAAAACAGTTTCCAGTTTGGCTACGTTGGTCTACGATTTGAAATTCACTGAATTCCTGACATTTCACCTTGGTAAATACACCTGATCTGTTTCACATGAGCTGAAGTGCAACAGCATGCACATAATATAGAGTGGATTTTCCAGCAATGTTACTTATAAATCTTGCCTCTTAACAAATTTACCTCTATATTCATTCATAAGATATATTAAAGTGAGTTTTTTGTTTTTTTTACTTTTTGATTTTTTTTACTCACCTTGTACCTGAATATATTCTCAGTGTGTTAGCCAATAAAGACTATCAGGGTTATGCACTAAAGTGAAAATTACTGGGAATTCAATTGTGAATTTGAAATGCCAAAATACCCATACTGAAAACAGAATTGACCTGGAGAATTTTTCTAATTCAGCTAATTTGGGCTAAATCTTGAAATTTACTTAGAATTTCCTGCCTGAATTCTCACTTCAATAAATAACCCTGTTGGGTTGCCAGATCACAATGTTTCCAGGACACATATCAATTCTTCCTTTGTTGACAAACATCGCATGAAAAGTGCTTCCATTCAGTCTGCAGCATTCATATCTGCAGGATTATTGTATTACTGACTTTCTTTCCTATCAGGAGCAGTTGAATGCCACATTTCAGGCCAGCACTTTTCATGTGCAGTCTGTTGCTGTGTACAAGTGATTTGTGTCCTTTAAAACAATGCAAGGCTGACAACCCAAAACCAGGACACCTAAGCTTCACTCAAGGTCGTATTTCCAGATTATTGTATTTTAAGGGGGATCGTAGTTCCAGCATTCTGTTGAGCAGGGTTTCAAGTGCTGCCTGACAGAATGTGGAATTCACAAGTTTCCTGAATTAAATCAATTAATTAACCAGAATGGTTCAGGTGAGATCTCAGTAATAATTAATAGTTTTTATTCTGGTGAGACTAGCTGTCCTTTCAAACTCTGCCCAAACGTATGTCAAAAGCATAACATGGTGACCTAGCACACTAATCACAGGGATATTATAATTATAAGGTGCAGGGAGGGGGGGTTATATCAGATTAAGATGGATATCTGCAGTTACGGATAAGAAGATGTCCATTTTAAGGTGGTCTGGAATAGTCAGCTAACCTAGCAGCCATTAATAATCTACTGACCAGGGATACCTGTGTGGAGTGTTTCACCATTCAGATTTAAGTTCACTGCAAAGTGGAGTTTAGTAAATAAACCATTGAGTTTTAGCTATCCTGCTTTTATCCAATTTTAGATCATTATGGCCCTCGTAAATGAGGACACCTGTCTATTGTATTCAGTGCATCAACTTGCTGCAGTTATTAGCTGCCATACTGTAAGCAATATGTGTACATTAACATACTAAACTCCCTGTAAGATCTCGCTGTGAAATAGCACCTACACATTTAAGCATATGAAAGCCCATGAACGGAGGAGCTATTCTGCAGATATCCCTCTTTCATGAATGTAACTACTAGCAATTGCCCCAAAACATATCCCATAAATGGGATATGTGCCGTGCTCCCAGTGAAATAGGAGGACCAGCTAAAAATAAGTCAAACACTGTTTTAATGTGTAGGTTTAACCACACGTTGACAGACATGTGCTTAAACATATTTATTGTACTGCCAGTCCACTTGTCATTAGATGGGTATTGTCTCAGAAATTGGCATGGAATGATTGTTTAACAGATACTTAAGCTGTCAATCCCCATGCAGCATTTTATTACACAATTTTATGTTTGTGAAAGCATCAATAAATATATTGTCTGTAAATCTTGCCCTGAATAAAGAGGGCTATAGTACACACACGAAGCTGAGTTACAATGACAATACCATAAATAAACAATGGGAAACATGTTGCTCTATAACTCCCCACCAACAGAAACCAAAAACCCATAGTCGGCATTCTAAATGTCTTAAGCAAGAGCGGTAAAAACGTGGCCACCCAAAGCCCAGCTAAACATTGTGTCTGGATAGCCTATAACCTTTCAATTGACCTGAATTTAGACTTGAGAGACATGTACTGCCCTCACTGTGACTTTCTATTCTGTTTAGCTTCTGGGGACACAAGAGAAAAGTCACTAAAAACACAGAGTGAATGCCTAATCAAACACACTCTCTCTGCATGAAGCCACAGGTCACATCATTCACACCCTTTCCTGATTGCCTGTATACATGCGCGGCACTACTTGCCTAGCATACAGGGCTGTCTGTTAGCATGATGTACATATGACCAAGGCTGACATGGTATGCATGTGGGCAGGGGCATGGCTAATGAGGGCTGACAGAAAGGTTTCTAACTTACATTGGTCGCGGCGGGCAGCTGCCCGGTCTCCCTCCGTTCCAGTCCCCAGCGGGTACCTTTTTGCGAGTGTCCTGTCGTGGTTTCCACTCGCTGGTTATCCGAGAGTGTGCTCCTGATCGTGTTTTTTCTGTTATTTGTCTTTGGCTTTGTTTTGACTTCCCTGATTTCTGGTATCCTTGACTTCTGGCTTTCCTCATCGTTGCGTCTCAGTCTGTGTCCCTGACCTCGGTATTTTGACTATTCTCTGGTATGTTAAATCCGGCTATTCTAAGGTCTGGTTAGATGTTATCCTTAGTCTTTAGGTGTAATACAATTCTGCGTGGTGGATCAACTATAATCCTGACATTGCGACAGGGCCATAGATCCTGCAGATTTGTGTCAGCACGTAGCAGCTTGCGAGAGAAGGTAGAGGAAAATGATCATCGCATGGATCAATTTGCCCAGGCTTTCAATACGCTCCTAATACGCATGACTCAATTGCAGCCTGAAGTTTCTCCGGCAGTTACACCCCCGCCTACTGTACCTACACCTATAGTGTATAAGGCACCTACTAACCTACTATCTCCCTATCTCCACCTCCTCCTTTTGAAGGTAATACTCAAGAAGTTTAGGGATTCCTCAATCAGATTGAGTACCATTTTTAAGCCTTATTTGGGTCCTTCCCCACGGATAGAGCTTAAATTGGGTACTTAATGAACCAACTGAAAGGTAAAGCCTTAGCTTGGGCCAATCCATTATGTGAGAGTGATAAGACTATTGCCCATAATTACCAAGAATTCCTTGCAGAATTCAAATTAACGTTTGAACCATTGGGAAGGGAGAACAATGCTTACACTGCCCTAATGCGTCTCCAACAAGTGAACCGTTCTGTCTCAGATTATGCCATAGAATTCCGCACCTTGGCTTCTGAGGTAGACTGGACTAATAACGGATTAATCACTGCATTTGCAGAGGGATTGTCCAAAGCTATCCTTGCCGAAATTGCAGTCAAAGAACTACCAGGGAGGTTAAATTAATACATCACTTATATGATGCATATCGATAACAGACAACTAGAACATGGAGACAACTAGAAATAGAACCAGACGTATGAATATGTCACTAGCACCTCGATTCTCCAATTCTGTTGTCCCTGGCCCTTTTGTACAGTCTGAACCTGAACCTATGCAGTTAGGGGCTATGAGACTGTCAGAGGCAGAGACATAGTTTAGGAGAAAAGAGGGCCTCTGCTTATACTGTGGCAAAAAAGGACACATAAGAAATGCTTGTCCCATACGTCCAGAAAAAGTATGCACCTAAGATCCAATAGGGGACTGGCCTTAGGTGTGATGTATATGTCCCCTGGTACTACCCAAAGTAGATTTCTCCTTAGTGTTGCTGTTCAATATTATGAGATAAGTTTTACGTTCAACGCCCTGATTGACTCAGGCGCTGCAGAAAACTTTATCGATATACAATTTGCCAGTAAACACTTCCTACCCATCAAGGAAAGAGCATCACCTATGGCCATCTAGGCCATTGATGGGAGACCACTCTCTCAGCCTTTAATTACCTACGAAACACTACCACTATAGGAGTGTTACACAAAGAACTCATCACATTTCAGATAATTGCTTCCCCTTCTTGTCCCATTATACTTGGATTCCCATGGCTTGTTAAGCATAACCCCCGTGTTGATTGGCTAAAGGGGAAATACTGGAATGGTGTAAAGAATGTAAAGAGAGATGTATGTCACCTATTACTACTCAGTTCTTGGGCTATAATATCTCGGCCTCTGTTTTTTAGATGGACCCACGTAAACTAGAAGACGTTCTACATTGGCCATTACCCAATGGGTTAAAAGCCATTCAAAGGTTTATTGGGTTTGCAAATTACTATAGGAGATTCATCAAAGGTTTTTCTACTCTGACAGCCCCCATCACCAATATGACACGTAAGGGGGTTAACTGTAATATATGGTCTAAAGAAGCTTTTTAGCTACTTAAGAAATTACTAACTTTTGCTGACATATTGGTACACCCTGACACTAGCAAACCCTTCCTACTAGAGGTAGACGCCTCTGAGACAGGGGTAGGGGCTGTTCTTTCTCAGAGGGAGAGTCAGGATATCCCTTTGCATCCTCGTGGTTTTTTTTTTCTAGAAAGTTGTCGCCAGCGGAACATAACTATGATAGTTTGTCACGAGCGTGGGCTATAGGCCCAGCCGAGACAGTGGGGAGAGCGTGGAAGTGACAGGGTTAATGACACCTCTTCTCTTCCTTGACCACTTTGCTGCCTGGCTACCCTATTTCCTCTCTTCTAACATTCCATCCCTAATTCTCGGGGACTTCAATATTCCTATAAACCCACCTTTGACCTCTGCAGCCACCAAACTACTTTCCATGACTTCCTCCCTCGGGCTATCGCAGTGGGCAGATTCTCCCACCCATGTAGCTGGCAATACCCTTGACCTAATCTTCACTTATGCATGTACAGTATCTAATATCTGCAACACTCCATATCCACTCTCTGATCACCACCTCTTATCATTTGCTCTCACATACCCCCTCACCCAAAAACCTCAGCCTAACCCCCCTCAACTCAGGAGGGACCTTAATTCTCTTGATCTCCAACAGTTGTCAGCTGACATTGATTCACAACTGCTGTCCATCCCTTCCCTCTCCTGTCCTTCACAGGCCATCTCCATATATAACTCTACTCTTACATCTGCCTTGAACACTGCAGCGCCACTCCAAACAAGCACCTCGAGGAGGACCCGCCACCAACCATGGCATACTAAATCAACGCGCTACCTGCAAAGATGCTCCCGTTGTGCTGAACGCTCCTGGAGGAAGTCTCGTACACAATCAGACTTTCTCCATTATAGATTCATATTGTGTTCATACAGTGCAGCCCTTGCCCTTGCCAAACAGTCCTATTTTTCCACTCTCATTAGTTCATGTTCCCGCAACCCCAGGCGTCTCTTTCACACCTTTAATTCTCTTCTTCGCCCTGCTGTGGCCACCCCCAAAACTAACCTTACTGCTGATAACTTCGCATGTTACTTCACTGACAAGATTGAACAGCTAAGGAAAGAATTCTCCCCTCCTTGCCTTTCTGTTTCTCAATCACACATAGATCATGCCTTTCCTACCCTTCAGACATTCTCCCCAGCTACTGACCAAGAGGTGGCTGCTCTTCTTTGCTCCTCTCGCCCCACCACTTGCCCGCTCGATCCTGTCCCATCTCACCTTATTAGATCTCTCTCCACTTGTCTCGTGCCTTCTCTAACACACATCTTCAACTGCTCGCTCTCCTCTGGCATCGTCCCTGCTGACCTTAAACATGCCACTGTAGTACCTATACTAAAAAAAACATCCCTCGACCCATCCACCCCCTCTAACTACCGTCCCATATCCCTGCTCCCTTTTTCCTCAAAGCTTCTGGAAAGACTTGTCTTTAACCGTGTGTCTCATTTCCTCAATTCCAACTCTCTCCTTGACCCTCTTCAATCTGGCTTCCGCCCTCTCCACTCTACAGAGACTGCCCTTATCAAAGTTACTAACGACCTAATCGCAGCTAAATCCAAAGGCCACTACTCCATACTAATTCTTCTTGACCTCTCAGCGGCCTTTGACACCGTTGATCATGCTCTCCTTCTTCAAACTCTTCAATCGCTTGGTCTCTGTGACTCTGTCCTCTCATGGTTTTCCTCTTATCTCTCCCAACGCTCATTCAGTGTCTCCTTTTCTAATGATACCTCCTCCCCTTGCCCTGTCTCAGTTGGAGTTCCCCAAGGCTCCGTCCTTGGTCCCCTTCTATTTTCTCTTTATACTGCCTCTCTTGGCAAACTTATTACCTCTTTTGGATTTCACTACCACCTGTACGCTGATGACACCCAGCTATATCTCTCCTCCCCGGACCTCTCCCCTGCCGTCCTGCAACGTGTCACTGCTTGCCTTTCTTCCATCTCTGACTGGATGTCCTCCCGCTTTCTGAAACTCAATTTTTCAAAAACTGAGCTCCTTGTCTTTCCTCCTCCTAATACTGATCCTCCTCTTTCGCTCTCCCTCCAAGTTTGTGGTACCAACATCAGTCCATCCTTGCAAGCGCGCTGTCTTGGCGTCATACTTGACTCTGGTCTCACCTTTGAGCCTCACATCCAGCATGTTGCCAAATCCTGTAGATTCCATCTTAAAAACATAGCCCGCATCCGCCCCTTTCTTGCACCAGATACTACCAAGGAGCTTGTCCATGCTCTAGTAATTTCCCGCATGGATTATTGTAACCCTCTCCTGATTGGTCTCCCCAATAGCCGTACTGCACCCTTACAGTCCGTAATGAATGCTGCTGCTAGATTGATTTTCCTCTCTAGTCGTTTCTCTCACACCTCACCCCTCTGCCAGTCATTACATTGGCTTCCTGTATGCTATAGGAGTCAATTCAAGGTACTAACTCACACCTATAAAGCACTGAACAACTCTAGCCCCTCTTATATCTCCTCACAGATCCATAGGTATGTCCCTTCTCGGTCTCTCCGTTCTGCCCGTGACCACCTCCTGTCCGTTGTCCGCACTCGTACGGCCAACTCGCGCTTGCAGGACTTCTCGCGGGCAGCTCCCTTCCTATGGAATAGCCTGCCTACCGCCATCGGACTCTCCCCTAGTCTTGCATCTTTTAAGAAGTGCCTTAAAACCCATCTCTTTAGGAAAGCTTATGGCCTCCAAGACTAACCCCTACCTCACATACCTGTCTCTTGCCCTCTCCTAAAGGGCAGCCCACCTTATTTGATTGTAAATTCCTGTCCTAATGTGTTTTACACCCCACCTCCTATAGAATGTAAGCTCGTTTGAGCAGGGTCCTCTTCAACCTATTGTTCCTGTAAGTTTATTTGTAATTGTCCTATTTATAGTTAAATCCCCCTCTCATAATATTGTAAAGCGCTACGGAATCTGTTGGCGCTATATAAATGGCAATAATAAATAATAAATAATAAATAAATATTGGTAACAGAGAATTGTTAGCCATTATCCTAGCTCTGAAAGAATGGTGACATATTTTAGAAGTTTCATGGGATCCACTCCTGATCATAACAGATCTCAAACACTTGGCATACATTGGTGATTCTAAAAGGCTGTCTTCTAGACAAGCTAGATGGTCATTGTTCTTGTCACGCTTTAACTTTATTATCATGTACAGACCAGGTCTCAAGAACGTTAAGGCTGATGCCCTATCTAGGCAATTTGACCTAGAGGCAGAACAAGAACAAATAGGTAATAAGTGCAGTGATTAATTATTTTTTTTTCCTAATCCTAATGCGAGCACAGCCATTGCCCTATGCAGGAGCAGAGGTGGACCTGAGCCAGCGCCAAGGGACATTGGCGCTGGACTGAGGTAAGTGACAAGGAGGAATGGGGGCACTATAGGGAACTATAGTGCCAGAAAAAACAACTTTGTTTTCCTGGCACTATAGTTTCCCTTTAAGTGAAATATATGATTATTAAAACTAAAAAATAAAGTTTGCTCGGTAAATCTATGATCATCCTTGTTACACCATAAAACTATTAAATAACCTTTTGATATTAAGAATTGCACCCGATTATCAAATAGCTTTAGCATGACCAGCAGAAAATGTAGCAATTGCAACAAATCACAATCACACCGTTCAAAAGAAGATAAAACTGAAAATAAATGTATAAAATGATTTCTACATCATATAAAATCAGCCCACGACATACCATAGAGGTCTTTCCCTCTTGTGTACGGGAACAAAAGGGCATTTTGATCAAGTGTTTAATCTAGCTGTCTAAAGGAAAGATTCCCTAAAACCTTTGTGTATATTAAATATCACTTACGGTAATTCTTTGAGTACTTGTAATGTCCACATTCAAAAAAATGATGTCTGTTGATCGTGATTTATACAAAATACTGATTAAGGAACAGTATACAGACACAAATAAATACACAGCTAGCATGTTAATCTCCCATATTAAAATGAGTGTAGGACCCACTGATATTGGGGTACCGTGATGGTGAGCTTAACACAATTTGGTCATATGGTGTAGCTGAATCCCCATATTTGTTTTGCTAAGAGAGGTGATTTTAAGTAAAAATAAAAAACTATTTTTTTGTGTGTGCTGGACCTTAATCTGTATTTTGTATATAATTTGGTCTTTACAGCAGCACAATTGCTGAGAAATGCATGTTCATTTCTCTCCCCCCCGTCCCCCCCCAATTCTTCATTTTTCTATGTTGATGATGATATAGACATACATTATTATTATTATTTTATTATTTATATAGCACCATCAGATTCCTTAGCGCTGTACAATGATTTTTTTTTTTTTTAATAAGGCAGTTTTCACTGAAAGGGAATGAACCCCTTCTATGTTTGGGGATATTACCTTTTGCCTTTTGCGGAGTATCCAATTCTTCCATAGCAGAAGTTTGACTTTAGATTTGAATCTCATTCTGCCGCGGCCGAGTTGTGAGCAGTCTGAAAGCAATAAAAATGACAAAATTAAATGTTTCATCAAATAATAGAAATAATTGATATCGGGAATGTTAGGACCATAAATGTGTCCTTGACAATCTCACTGAAAACAAACTATAATACTTTTTTCCCCACAAACAGGTATGATGGTGATACACTTAATCAATAGAGAAAACTACCTCAATAAAGAGATAGAAAGTGTTTCTTTACAGTGCCCAAAATGTAAAAGCTGCTCAACACTAAAAGTGGAATACCCCTTACCCACAATAAAAAACAAATATACAGAAATAAGGTATACAAATTATACTAAACAAGTGGAGCGCTCTAAACAGTAGAGGGGTGAGTAAACCCCTCTACTGTTTAGAGCGCTCCACTTGTTTGGTATAATTTGTATACCTTATTTCTGTATATGATGGCGATACACATTTAATGATATTCACTAAACTGAGTAATATATCTATTTGATGTTTGGGCAAAAGAGCCAAGTGGATAAATTTGCTAAGTTTGTCTTTTTTTGGTAAAATTTGCACTTAACTTTAAGGGAAAACCCTATAATATCTGTTTTATATGTATGTGAGTATCTATAATATGTGTTTATATGTATGTGAGTGTGTATATTGTATGTTGCACAACAGTAATATATATTACACCTGTGTATCTCAAGTTGAACTTTGGAAAGTCTCTCTCGGGCTTAAAATTTCCACTTGCCACTAGTTATGTGAAAATATAGCCCTAGCAAGTTTTCTACCCTGCTGAGTAATATATGGCTTGCAGTGGCAGGTGACTTTTAAGGACTGGCTAGTAGTATATGACTCAATGTTATTACTTGTATAACATTTATTTGTTTAATAAAAAAAACAAAACAATATTGGTTATTTTAGGACCATAAATATGAACTTGAAACTCTCACTGAAATCCAAAACTTGTTTTATATACAGGAATAATGGTGATACGCATTTAGGATATTCAGTAAGCAGTAAGGGGCTGTATGGATATTTTATAATGGACCTTTTGCAATGGATATTTTGCAATGTTTGGGTCCAATAGCGAAACGGTAAAAGGAGCGGTGTTGGTTTATGGTAATAGCTAGGAACACTGCTGCCTTTAAATCCTAATTCCCCCAGATCACTGAATGTTTTTTTTTTTTTAATATACAACTTCTTAAGCACAGGTGGTTTAATTGGGCAATCAAATTAGTCCAAATTATCCAACTAAAATGTCACGTATACCCTTTAATTAATTTATGGCAGATTGTTAGGATGTCATTTATTTATCAGTTTTAAAAAGTAAGAGGCTTTTGTGTGACAGCCTCTGTCCTCATTTTTCACTTTCATGCTAAATCTCAGGTCATACAAGGAAATTGCTAATTATTGGCCAAAGTAGTTGAACTGAAAATGTTTTCTGAGTCCTCTACTTTTGCATCAGTTTTGGCCAAATTGCATTTCACATGGATTTAGGCCAATCAGCTGTACGGTAGAATTCCATATCTGCAACTTGACATATGGATGTGTAATCCAGAAAACGACTAGCTAGATGACGGAACATGTTTGTTTTGATTCTGCCTGAGGCTCCAAAAAAGAGATGACTGCTGGCTAGGAGACAGACACTAAATGCTAATTTTATTCACAAATAGAGGGAACAGATAAGACCTCTACAAAAATCTATATTTATATATTTAACAGTGGCATAACTAAAGTCGAGCAGGCCTCAGTTCAAGAATTGTTTGGGGGCCCCTATCGCAAGGATGGAAAAGAATATAGATCCCCATGTGTCGTACAACTCCCACAATGGTTTGCAAGCTGGGGATCTACCATTTGCCCATGCTTGCAAGTTTATATTTAGCACTGAGCAGTGTTTGTAGGTTTGAATGTCAGCACATTTTTGTATAGAGTATGTGCGTATGAATGGAGCGGTGTATTTGTGTGTAGTGCTGTGTCACGTATGTAAAAAGAGCAACATCTAGGGTAATTGAGATAGAGGGTCGATTATGTGTTGTGAGATATTGTGTCGCCACACCCTAGAATGTTTTAATACGTAGACCGTAACAGAAACAGTGATACATTCCTGCTGTCTCTGAAAGGCATTTAAAACAAGTCACTGACTCTTTCCTTCCAATTTTTACTAATTTGAGGGGTGTATAACAAGCATGGTGCAATATTTTTAGTGTAATTTTACATTATATGAAAAATGGTAGGAATTTGACTAGGTATGCATATTGTTTGAGGAGGTCATCGATGGTCAACTCAGGGAAGTGTTGTAGCCATTGTGATGGACCAGTTTTTAGGGTATCCCAGTCAATAACGTGGTAGAAAGTGTAGAGTCGTGAGACAGAGTATAAGGGTACAGGTGTGGAACATAAAGGTAAGCCCATTGGGTTCTGCCAGTCAGCGTCTTCAAAATCCAATTTTGCCATCCCAACATAGTTCCTCAATTGGAAGTAGTCAAACTAAGAGAGTGGAAGATCTGCAAATGTATCCTTAATTTTGGATATATTAAGAATCATACACTACTAAAGGTTTACAAAATGATATAGTGAAAGTTTCCCTTGACCAGCCCACATTAAGAATGGGTGGTTGTTAGCACCCTCTTGGAAGTATGAGTTGTTGATGATTGTCTAAAATAATAAATTAGTAGGGTGTGCCCCCAATTTTTTATGTTTTAGTCTCCAGTCTTTAAATGGAGAGAACAATAATAATAGTTTCTATTGGTAGTGGTAGTGGTAAGGAAGATCGGAGAGTATGCAAGAGCAATAACAGAGAAAGAGGGCTCACAAGCTACAAGTCTAAGTGGACTTCTTAGTAGTAGTTCTCTCCTGAGATCCAATCCAATGAATGGTGTATCTGGACCAATAAATGATAGTCTTTAATATTTAGCAAGTTGAGTCCAAATACATTTATATTGGTCGAGTTTTGTCAGATGCAAGTAGGCAATGCCCTCTTCCATAGAAAGTGGGGGAGCTTTTTATTGGGAAATTATTTACCTTCGTTTGATAAAAATAGAGGTAAGACTTGGGTAATGTATTTTAGGGAAGCTGATTCATTTAAACAGACTTACCTTGCATAAAAGAGAAAGTGGTAATTGGGACCAACTATATAAGTCTACAGCTACAGAATGAAGGATTGGAGGTATATTTACATGATAGAGTTGTGACAATTGTCTAGGGATATGGACATTTTGAGTTAGACCATGTGAATTGCATATCAGTGAGTTCCCTGGGTTAAGGACCAGTATTAAAAAAGGGCAGCAGATGTTTGCCAGTTAATCATACATCCAGCTATCCTACAGAAGTTGGTGAGGATGTAAAATACCAGCTTCCATGAAAGTGGGGGATTGTTGATAAACCACAATAAATCATCTGCAAATGTCAACACTTTAAGAGTTACACCTCCAATTGGAATTCCACTAAACTCCGGAGGGCTTCAAGAGCCCACAACAGGGATCTATTGCAAGATTAAAAAGTAAGTAAGATAAGGGACACCGCTGGTGTAAACTTCCACTTATCTCAAAGTAAGACGAATACAAGCCTTTGGTTGTGAAGCAAGTTCAAGTTCAAGTTCTCACCTGTAGGTTTTTAATAAATGCAATAGAGCCAAGATATCTTAATTTCAAAATTCTGATAAGATGAGGCCAGGTCACACCCTCAAAGGCTTTCTCCGCATCGAAGCTGAGAAGAAAAGGGATGTATCAGTGAAGAATCAACTTGATTGGCTCAAGCTACAGTTGTTAAAGTGCGGCGTATCTCTACCACTAAGTGTTTTCCTTTTACAAAACCTAATTGGTGTGAGGTTAAGATATCTGGCAAAAATGTATGGAGGCTATTATATTGGCAAGAAATTTTAAATCAAAATTTAAGAGCTAAATTGAGCGGCACAAGGAGGGGAGTGTGGGATCTTTGTCTGGTTTAGGGATGACAGTTGTTCATGCTAAATTTATGGAGTCAATAGGTTGACCGTCAATGTAGATTTTGCTAAATAGTGAAGTTAATGTTTGGAAGATGGGAGGTTTTAACATTTGTTGTACTCTGCAGTGTAACCATCTGGGCCAGGCGTCTTGCCTAGTTTGAGACTAGAAATGGTTGCAGAAGGTTCTGTCTCTGTAATTGGACTGTTGAGAAGATCAGAGAAATCTTCCCCATTTTGGGGAATTTTGATGTCTTTTCAGGAATTTCAAACCTAATTGGTTGTCAACTATTGGTGTGGTGGGAATGAAAATGTCAGGGTAAACCCCATGCCATCCAGATGGCCAGGCGTGGCTGTAAACAAGTGCCAACAGGGGATTTGATCCTGGGTCTTTCAATGTCCTGGGCCTGCCATACTGCCTCTGAGCCACAGCAGATTCCATTCTTTTGATTAGTTCTATCCCTGTTATAAGCGATATATATAACTGTACAATACACATGCACACCAAAAGTGGGTAAGAAAATATTTAAAATATAAATTACCCTTGTGTTACAATAGATTGTAAGAAGCTCCCTTAAGTCTTCTTTAAATAGACATACAAAAATACAATCTAAAGATAGAGAGAGAAATAACAAAATAATGGTGCAGTAGATCTAAACACCAATAAGGTCTAGTGGCTGAAATGCACTCACTAGATAAAACTGATTGCAGGCATATATAAAATTGGAGGTCGAAGGAGCTTGATCTTCTTCACTCTTGTCCTTGAAAGGGATTTAAGAGAAAGACACCCACATAGTGTACCAATAAAATAATAATATGAAATTTATTATGATTGCACTCACAAAATATCCGGCCTCCTTGGCTGAGATCATAAGAATTGACGATCTCAGCCAATCCAATGCTTTCCTATGGGAAAGCATTGTGATTGGCTGAGATCATCAATTCTGATGTCAGTCAAGGAGCTTGATCTGGGGCTGAGCTGGCGCCAGCAGAGCCGTGTGGCACTTGATAAGGTGAGTTTTACTCGCTTAAGGGGGGCAATGAGGGACCAGGGGGCCGAATAGTTAGTGTAACACTATAGGATCAGGAATACACATTTGTATTTCTGACCCTGTAGTGTTCCTTTAAATCAATGTTTCAGCTCTGCTACTAAACCCTCATCAAAAGGCTTAATAAAGGCTCAATATCAGAGCAGAAACATTGCTTCAATATTTAGGTGCACGGGCATTTTCATATTGTACTGGGATTTCACACTCCCAGTGTGACTGCACCTTAGTTGGAATATTTAAAACATGGGCGATCTCCCTGGGATCTGATACACTAGCTTTCATTGAGGCAGGAAGCAGACTCAGGCAGACACCAGGTAAGAAGTCAAACCGAAAAAGATTTGACCACTTACATTAGGGGTGCACCAGGCCACGCTGTACTGATTATGATGCCTGGAGTGTTATTTTAAATGTATAGTAAACATTAAGCATATAACATCACACTCCATGTTATTCCAGGCATCATTGGGTTACACAATGCATTGGAGGAGGAGAAACAGAACTATGGGGGGGAGATTTACCAAAGTGCTCTGTTCTAAAAAGTGGTCTCAAGTACTAAAAGCAGGGCAATCACCATACAAAAACAGTGGAATCCGCAGAAATATTCCATTGGGGACAGCTCCCCTTATTTTGCACTACTTTTTAGAAAACAACATTTTGATAAATCTCCTTATTGTGTTTAATGACAGAAAACTGCAGACTTTTAACAATGATTGACATGGAGCCAAGATGGAGGCTCTTCCAGTGTACAACGGTTTGCATTTCTACGTTTCTTGTTAATTAATTTTTTCATAACTAGTAAACATGTTTGTTAAATTCAGGAGCTAAGAATAAACGTTAAAATAAATAAAAAGTAAAAATGCTTGGACGTATCCGTTGTCTTTTAATGTGACATCTGTGTAATTAAAATTGCTGTAAAGAGTTACGTCAAAGACATGGGATTATAGAGCAAGATCAAAACATACACTACATTCACATCAACATACTGAAACTTAACCAACATACACTGCATTAAATCAACACACTGAAACCTACCACAGATACACTGCATTCCCTTTAACACACTGAAACCTACCACAGATACACTGCATTCCCTTTAACACACTGAAACCTACCACAGATACACTGCATTCAAATCAACACACTGAAAACTACCAGAGATGCACTGAAACACCACAGATACACTTACACTCAGCACACATACACAGCATTCACATCAACACACTGAAAACTACCACACATACACTGCATTCACATCAACACACTGAAACTCAACACACATAGGGCCCAGACATAGCTAGGTGACAAAAAGACTAGGGGCTTCATCCCACAGGTACATTTTCCCCTCTCTCATATAAAACATAAGTTCCTCCAACAATGTTTTTCTCTACCATGCACAATCCAATCCTATCCAATCCAAGCCCTAATGTGCTCTATAAATCATATGCAAATCTTTGATTGAATGGGCGATCTCCCTGGGATTACATGAACCATTAATTATAGACTTCACACATGCTGTTTTAACTCCAACCCTTCAATACACTGCATTGAAACATTCCAATGTGCAATATTATTTACTTAAATACTGTCCCTTTAAAGTTGTAACATCACAAATAATATATTTGGATGTGTTATTTCTCTTTTAGTATTACAGAGGACTTGGGGATAAAAATGAAATTAGTGCCAAAATTAAATCAATTACATATAACACAACCATCCACACTAATGGAATATTATACGGTACTTCCCCAAAAACATGACACTTGTATTCTCACATAAACAATGACCACTCACAAATGTACAACCCTGAATGCATACATTCAAAATCAAACACATATACCCCTGAAATCACACAGTGACTTTGCACACAAACACATCTCGACAATTACATGCATAACAACCCACGAGTACACACTTGCATTCAGACACATACTCTATTATTATTACTCCATATTTTAAGTAGTCCATGAATCAAACACAAATGCTGCTCATATACATGTATATTGTATGTGAACCTGACAGAGAGGGTAAGAGAATAGTTGGCATGTATAGCGGTACTTAGAGAGGCCGGGCTGTACAAGTGTAATATAATACCAGACAGGAGGTTCAAAACAAGCCAAGGTCGAAGGAAGCCAGAAATCAAATATATGAAAGACAAAGCCAGGTCAAGGAAACCAGAATATAGAAAAGTCAGGGTAAAGCAGTGTCAAATACCAGAATAGATGAGGATAATATTAATGCACTATTGGGACACTAAAGAACCACAACAGGGCAATGTGCACTTGGCAAACTACACTTTTATAGACTGGAGGTGTTATTGAGGTAACCATGCCCCCAAAACATGATGGGGCAGTAAAAACAAGAGGAATTAGTGTCAGTGATAAAAAGGACATGTGATAAAAAACATGTGACGTGTAAAAGTTACTGCTATCTACAACCGTTTCAAAGTATAATCACATATACTCGCACAAACAGAAGTCTCTATAAATGTACGGTACCAAAGGCTTACCAAGTACTCGTGTTCATAATATACGTATTGCAGCTAAAGTAAAGTTTACGATTGCAGGATCGTGGCGCCATGTGATCATCGGACCGCTAAGTATTGGCTTGCTGACATATATGAAATAACACTTATTGTTTATATAGGTATATGTGATGCAATGCTAATTATGCATACATATGTGTGTGTGTGTGTGTGAGTGTATGTGTACATACATGCATAACCTCCCCTTAATATATATATATATATGTGTGTATGTATGTATAGATATACACAAACACACTTCCAACTTATAGATAATAAAACAGCAATTTGACTCAAGTGTTTAAGTGTTGCGAAAAAGCAAATATAAGATTCCATTTATTGCCAGCCATAGTGTTTGGTTGTGATATATGCAATCTTTATCGCAAAAATGACAAGTGGTTTTGAAATAACTTGGGAGGCTTTATTTATATAAAGGGATGTAGATCTTACAGAGCTCTAAAGATGCCGAACTTGGTCTTTTTGACAGGTTCAGCAAAGAAATTCTAGCATGAGTTTGTAGGAGGGAGTTCTAGGTAACGCAGAGTCTGCAGATATTTTTGATGACTTCAAGTTAAAATAAAGGTCTCTGCCAAAAGCCAAGCGTTCCTTGCTGCATCCATCCAAGAATGTGCAAACACAACTACTGAGTATACAGTATCACGCCTGCTCCAACTGTGCCTTTAGAAACAACAGGGGTTTCATCCACAGACAGAAATATGTACTGGAAATTGGCCAATGAAAGCAATATGTTTTAGAAACCAGTTCTGTGGATGAACAGCAATGTCCAATCTGCACACAGGGGAACTGACCGCTTGCTGGAGTTCAACTCCCATCTGGCTGACGACCATGCTTGCAGTGCAGCACTTCTATGATTTGCTCATTAGTGGAGCATTTTATACCATAGTGAAACCTAACTTGTAACAGTCATCAACCAGTATGGACAATAAGGAAAAAAGTTACCTGTGCTCACTCCCATCACTCCTGGGCAGCAGCAATGACCACAGTACACATCAGCCCCAATATATAGTTAAAAAACAAAGAAAAAAAGTTTACCTGTGCTCTCTCCTTAATCCCTGTGTATATTTAGACAAATGGAGGCCATTTAGTTGCTCCAATGGCCATTGGAGGGAATGCCCGCCTGCCAACGTCAAGGCAGACCCCTCCTAAGCGGACCCGCGGAGTGATGGGAGTGAGCGCAGGACTTCTCTTTCAGTATGGACAATACTAGAGCTACCGTGGACTACATTTCACAAGTGATCTAGACAGTAATGAGATTTTCTGAGAATGATGGCAAACCTACTCTCATCTAAAATGTTGCTGCATTGCATAGTTACATAGTTGCTAGTTTTTTTATATTGAGTCTATGATCAACGCAATGTATATACAGAAATTGCCATTAATGAGGACCCTTTGATTTTATTGCTAGAGAACTACAAGAAAAAAAGCACAAAAAGATTTTAGTTCTACTAAATGTTACCTTTCATACCAAGGACCCCAAGTGAGACATTTAAAGGGTTGGTGGAGAGAATAAATAAGGTCTATTTAACAAGTAAGGAAGACATGGTTGGTTACCCTAAACCTTATAAATAGGGATAGTCAGCTATATATTGTGAGGTCTCCAAAATAAAAGTTAAAATCTAGTCAATGGATGATGTCTATGAAATGTGAGTCTATCACATAGTAGCCAAATCAGAGGTAGAGCACATCTGTCAGTCTCTCCGATGTAGAACAACTTGTGTTTCACACCCAACATATGTTAATTACGTCTACAAACACAGCATCCACTAAGCACCTGTATGGTACACCCAGTTTACAAAAAATCCAGATTTTGTCAGTATCAGTATTGTGATTATAGCAATCCCCAGAGTGAATCCCCCAAACATGAGCCAAGACTTCATGAAGGGGTAAACGAATTTCAGTTTAATGGGAGCCACACTTGGCCTTATATGACAATCCCCATGCAAGGGGTACACCCAGGGCCGGATTTTCCTCTAGGCTAATTAGGCTTCAGCCTAGGGCCTCAAGATCAAGAGGGGCCTTCACTCAAATTGTTAGCAAAATTTAAATTACACTATTCTAAAAACAGTGAACACTAAAACACTGATCCGAAAATAAGGAGAAATTCTACGCATATGATATGACCAGTGGCGTACTAAGGGGGAGGGTGGGGGGGGCGGTCCACCCCGGGTGCCACTTACTAGGGGGAAGCCCGGGGCAGACTGCAATGCCCCTCCTGCCGCGATCGCCGAGACCGGCGGTCTGCAGCTCCGCAATGTGCAGAGCTGCAGACCATGGATCTCGCGTGCACTGCCCAATCAGAGCGTTGCCGCGGGTTACCACGGCAACGCTCTGATTGGGTCTCGCGAGATCCATGGTCTGCAGCTCTGCGGAGCTGCAGACCGGAAATGAGGGCCACCGGACCACCAGGGACCCCACCGGACCACCAGGCAGCCCCCACCCTCTCCTCATCACCCCCCTCCCTCTCACAATCACCCCCCCTCTCCTCATCTCAACTTTTTTTAAATGTATTATCCGTGCCACATTTTTTATAAAGGTTAGTACCAATCACAACATGTTTTATTTAACATATTGATATATATCACAGTAATTATGTATTTTATTGTCTCTCATGTAATTTACAAACTTAAAAACGGGAGGTGAAAGGGCCTCATAAGTGGAATAGCCTAGGGCCTCTTTTCATCTAAATCCGGCCCTGTGTACACCCACATGGACCTGATGGTAGACTGATTTGCAACTTCACAGACCAATTACAAGGCACAACACTCACACACAATTCCTCCCCTCTGCCTGGGAGATAATTGGATCAGTAACTGTACTAATTCTAATCCAATTATCTCCAAGCACAGAAAACATACTTTTTTAAAACACCCCAAAAGTACCCTAAAAATATATAAAACCCCACAAATTACATCCCCTGATAGCCCTAATCTGGGTGACCAACATTTTCAAAAATCACCCAGATCAGTTCAGGGGTTCAGGAATTTCCTGGAAGGCTTATTTTTGACCCGACCGTGCACATGGTCCTATGCCCAAAACAGTTCCAGGGAATCGGGGGTCAATGGTCGGTGGTCTCTCTGTCTGGAGTACAAAAGTACATACCTCACATGAACAGAGCCTTTTCAAGTGCATTGGGCAAGGAATATTTCAGGGCCCATAGTCCCGAGGCAAGAGGATGGCCAGCAGGCCCCTCCAAGAAACCGTGACGAGGTTCAGTTTGTCACACCCACCTACTAGAAGAGCTTCTTGATGCAACATCTGACTAAAACTTGATCATGTGACTGTAACGCTCATGGAGGAGCATCAGTTAAGTGCTTTTGTATGGATGAATCTGATGATATTCTTTCTATGTGACGTCGCGGGAGTGGGGTGGTAAGCGGCGCCGTAGGAGCCTTGGCCATGTTAAAAGAAAAGTAAAACACATTTTTATGGGAATGGATGGTAAAGAAATACCTATCTAGATAGAGACTGAGACACTACAGCGTTTGGAATCAAAGTTTTTATTCCTGACAATTTAGTATTCCTTTTATAGGTTTCAAACCCTCTTCCTGTACCTTTGTAAAGCACAGAATGGAGGAGGGTTCTGTTTGCTGGCAAGGTCTAATAAATTAGGGTATTATTACCACTAATCGTCTTAAATGAGATTATATTTTAGAAACCGATGATGTGTTGCTGATGCATCTATTCCCTGCCGTGACCTACTTGTGTACCAGTAACGTGGAAGTAGGGTTGTCTGTTTTCTGAATTAGGAATCCCACTTTACAAAGAATATTCCTGCCTTTTGGGAACCTTGTTTACCATTATACTGTTTCCTATATTAAATATATATCTAGTTAGTTATTTTTATTAAAACAATATCTGCAACACAAATCTAGAATAAAACCACAATTTTGCATATAGATTGTGGTCTAGAAATAACGATGGGAAAATTCAATTGTTAATTTATTTCAGTTTTTAATTCATTAATCACAAGTAGTAGTGGCTAAAAGAGCATTAGACTATGTAGAAGACTTAGTACATTCAGTTTGAAATGAAACAGGATTCATCGGTATATTTGATTTGCACATGGGGTCTTCTCAATTTAAACTTGCCCATGTGCATCTCCAGCCTGGATACAATGTAGCGAGAAAGGGTGCACTTGTGGGACTTTAATCTTGAATATTCCTTTCTTTCTCCCACTTGTGTCCTCTTCTCACATTCTCCCTTCTCCAACTTGTTTCCCTCTGCCTATCTCCCCTTGATGTGTCCCCTATCACTCACTCAGCCCAATCATATTTACTCCACCACCTTATCGATTGGATGAGTGGAACTTGTATGAGAACGGGAGAATACCATCTCAAGATTCTTCATTTTACCATCATGTTCTGTGTGGAGAGGGCAGAGTTATAGTGTAACATCATATCCTCATCTCTTTCTCATTCGTATTCTGAAACGAAGAGATTCCCTTGCATGGTGTTCACACAGGAAGCTCATGAACGGAGACTGACCAGGAAACCTATTTTCCTGGAACTGTTTTGGACTAGTGCCTCATGTCTGGCCGATCAAAACTTTACCTTGATGGCATTCCCGTTTCACTGAATGACATTTATTCGAATTATTTGAATTCTTATTAATAAGTCACCTACAATTTCTCAAAACAGCCCGCATAGGCCATACCCCTTTTGTCTATTTGAAATGTTGGACTGTATGTTCTTTCTCCTCAGTGCTGTGGGGGTTAATTCTCCTGCAGCACGGAGTCTATTAAACGAAAAAACTGAAACGAAAAGGTAATGCATTCGGCATTTGCCCTTTCGTTTCATATATAATTCGTATCTAGGACTTTCGCTTATGTTATAGTAAACGAATACAAAAAAGTATGAAAATTCAAACAAAATCATATTCGTCCTATAACGAATGCACGTCTAATGATTAGGAGCCATCTTGTGACCTGTGCCAAAAGAGCCAACTTTTAACAAGTTCTCCTGCTAAAAGCAGGTTCAGTGGTTTTATAGATTTAACACTGCACGGTTTACCTTTTAAGCAAAATGTTTCTTGATTAAGAATGTCTGTTCCCATTGCAGGTTAATATTTGTCAGAACAATGTATTTGCAATGTATTCATGCTCAAAGGGTCAGAGGCCAGGTTGATTTAGTAAACAATGGGGTACGTTCACTAAGCAGTGAATTGGGGTTCTCCAACTATTATAATCACAGTTTATTGTTACATAGTTACATAGTTAGATAGCTGAAAAGAGACTTGCGTCCATCAAGTTCAGCCTTCCTCACACCTGTTTTTTGCTGTTGATCCAAAAGAAAAAAAAAAAAAAAACCCAGTTTGAAGCACAATTTTGCAACAAGCTAGGACAAAAAATTCCTTCTTGACCCCAGAATGGCAGTCAGATTTATCCTTGAATCAAGCAGTTATTACCCTACATTGAAAGATTATATCCTTGAATATTCTGTCTTTGCAAGTATGCATCTAGTAGCTGTTTGAACATCTGTATGGACTCTGATAAAACCACTTCTTCAGGCAGAGAATTCCACATCCTGATTGTTCTTACAGTAAAAAACCCTTTCCTTTGCCTTAGACGAAATCTTCTTTCTTCCAGTCTAAACGCATGGCCTCGTGTCCTATGTAAAGTCCGGTTTGTGAATAGATTTCCACACAATGGTTTGTATTGGCCCCGAATATATTTGTATAATGTTATCATATCCCCTCTCAGGCGACGTTTTTCTAAACTAAATAGGTTTAAATTTGTTAACCTTTCTTCATAGCTGATATGTTCCATTCCTTTTATTAATTTTGTAGCCCGCCTCTGCACTTTTTCTAGTGCTATGATATCCCTCTTTAGAACAGGTGCCCAAAATTGCACAGCATATTCAATATGTGGTCTTACCAGTGATTTATAGAGAGGCAAAATGATATTCTCGTCCCGAGAATGAATGCCCTTTTTCATGCATGACAATACCTTACTGGCCTTGGCCACTGCTGATTGACATTGCACATTGTTGCATAGTTTGTTGTCTATAACAATTCCCAAGTCCTTTTCGTGTGTTGTTATCCCTAATTCGCTTCCATTAAGGGTATACGTTGCTTGTGTATTCTTTACGCCGAATAGCATAACTTTGCATTTTTCAACATTAAATTTCATCTGCCATTTGAGTGCCCAGTCCTCCAGTCTATCTAAATCCTTCTGCAGCAAAGTAATATCTTGCTTACATTGTATTATTTTACAAAGTTTTGTGTCATCTGCAAACACTGAAACATGACTTTCAATGCTGTCTTCAAGATCATTTATAAAAATGTTAAATAGAAGGGGTCCCAGAACAGACCCCTGAGGGACACCACTTGCCACCTCTGTCCAGCTTGAAAATTTACCATTAACGACAACATTGTGATTGTTTTAGTCTGAATTTCGCTATTTGTTTTTTAAATCACTGTTTGATAATAAACCCCCTGTGAAAAATCTGTTGTCCATTCTTTAATTCTTAAAAACTTTTGTACAATAACATCCCCTCCCCCCCCCCCCCCCCCATTCTAGTGAATAATTATGAAAGCCTTTAAATTGTGCTAAATATGGTCTACGTCATGCCTTATTGGTTGCCTCTGAATCTTGATACAGCAAGCTCCATGTTTAATGGAATTACATTTTTTGAAAATAACAGCACAACCAACAGGTAACATTCAGGTAGGTTACAGATTGTATCAATTTCCCGGAAGTGGCAAATTTGCTTTACATTTTTATTTTTCCCGGAGCCTAAAATGACATTCAATGGGACTCTTTTCTGAACTATGAGGACAGTTTAAAATTCCCCAGTGCCAGCAATCTTTAAATGAGAATTAAACTACTGTGACATTTACAAGCAATGTGTGCTATTATTATGTGTGTTTATGTGTGGGACACAGGGACCAATTCATATGGATTCTGCTATTTGTTCATTTCGTAAAGGTGTGAGTATTCTAGTTGATAAAGTAATGCACATGTGTTGTATAGTCAGGATCCACAAAAAACAACGGTATCATTTGTTTGATACAGCCCTTTTTTATTCCTATTGTGCAATGAGACACATTTTAAAAGCAATGATTAAACAAAATACTAAAAGTTTTCCAGGACAATAGCTACAGTTTAAAAACTCTCACCCACAATGTTATCTTTACCTATGATAACCCACACACTCTAACATGCTAAATCTAAACATGCTGGTGCTAAATACATATATCATCACCACTAATAATTCAGTCTTTAAGTTTGCCCCTTGGCTAACAAAAATGTATCCACATAGCTACATCACATTCAAAACAAAGTATATATATTTCTGTTGATCAACACATTACGTTTCATAGATTTGGCCAGAGTGTTAAAATGCTGACATTAACTCCAGTAAGGAAAACTGTTATTCTTCATATGTGTGATTGCATCCTGGTGTTTGAAGGCCCACACGAAACTACTCAAAAAAAGAACTGAAACGTTACAAAAACACTGGAAGTCCGGGCAATAAACAAATCAAATGAAAAAAAAAACGAGAAAAAAAAACTTACTTGATGTTTAGAGAAGATGCAGCATTGAGGAAACATCGGAAAAGTCCCAGACAGGCATTTCACGAAAGGAATGCATTTCTTGAAGGCAGTTTCTACCACGCTCACAGCTCAGTGATAATCAGATTTCTATAATCCTTGCTTCAACATGGAGGTGCCAGGCGGACAGACCAAAGTACACTTGTTTTGCCAGAAACACTGTTTAACACGGAAAAGGGAATTTAGCGACGGAATCTGTTTCCTAATGTAAATTATGGCAACAAACTAACAATTACAGCGTTTGAAAGGATCTCGCTGGTAATCCAGTACTTTAGCGAGGCTGACCTCGTTAGATGGAAACAACTGTCAGGGCCAATTAGGATATTAAATTATGAAAGCTAATAGTCTGCAGAATCCTAAGCAGTAGACAGGCCTGACAGATCGGTGTGGTTAAGAATTAGCTTTTGTATTCTATAAGCTGTGCAAGTGAGTTACAGACATTTTATTATTAAAAAAAACAACCTACACATTCCATAGGCTAGCATAATAATATTTCTCAGGAAAGAACATTTTCATAATGAAATATGTTTATACAAACAAAAGCATAACAAATTTTACATGATTATATATTCTACAGATTGTATCAGTAAACATGAGCATCAATATTAAGTTATAAGTTTATTAAGCTAAATGCACACTAGTAACAACTATTGCCATCCAAGTACCCCGTGAAAACATATATATATACACATTATATAAATAAAAAAGCAAACCAATATTGCAGGATGCACCTAGAAACCAGAGAGCATTATTTTTTTTTCCAATTTCCCTGCATTCTGTAAGTCAATAAAAGCCCTTACTGGTTATCAAAGAGATCCCTCTCAGAACACAAACAATGCTTTGCAACTGACGACAACACAGATACCGTATGCAACTTGGTGACATGGGGGCCCTCCCCCGGACATCTCCAACCCCCACCGCTGCCCCATACCATGCGGCGACAGGTTACAAGCCATGGGCTAGGGAATCACGGCTACACCAACACCAAATGGAGGAACCCCACAGGCCCGATACAACTCACAAGGCACCCCATGCCAAAGCATCCCCACCTCATGTGATAGCTAGGCCCAGTTCAAGCCGATGCCAAACAAACCAATTCGCACACACGAGCCGATAACAGACAAAAGAGGCAGCCCGGACACAGACCGCCACACCACACACTCAGAGATCCATACTCACTACAAAATAAGGCACGGAACGGGCGCTCCGAGTACATAGCCACTTAGGAGGTAACAGACCAGGTATTGCGTATAGTACCAACAAATACACGTAGACCTACTAGACGTCCCAAAGCGGACTGAGCCACCGCAGACGGAAAACTCGACACCCCCACAGGCATAGGACATAGGAATCCCCACCTGTCAGGGGACACACAACTCCCAGAATAGACCCAGCCCCCTTAGAGGCCGGGCCACATGGTCAAACACCGAGGACGACTGTCCAATCACCTACAGAACTACAGAGGCCATATAGGCGACGTAAATAGACGCAGAACAAGTACCAACTCTGACCATACACACGGCGGTACAACACCACACACCCACATACTCCCCAACCGTACCCCACAACAGACTCGTCCACCCCTGTGGCCGTCCGGAGGATGCTAGACTCAGGACCTGGCGGATTTGCCAGGGAAGACCTAACCATTCTCTCATATAATGTACACGGTTCAAATGTCAGGGAGAAGCGCACAAGACTTTTGCGGGACCTGAAACACTAAAGGGCATCAATAGAGTTTCTCCAAGAAACGCACTTTCAAGAAGGAAGAGCACCGGCACTGAAGGACCGCAATTTTAGAATGGGATACTTTAGCAACAACCCGGACAGACGCACGCTGGGAGTGGGTATCCTATTCTTCAGCAGAACCTCATACACTGAACAAACAACCGTCAGATGCAAACAGGGCAGGTATATCTTCACCAAAGGCATGATCCTCGAACAAACCTACACGTTCGCCAATGTCTACGCCCCGAACACTAAACAGTTCCACTTCCTTCGGAACGCACTAAATACCCTGATGAAGTTCGCAGAAGGCACTCTGATCATGGGGGGAGATCTGAACCTGGCACTGCACCCTGATCAAGATTCTACTCTTGCACTCGGAACAACCACGCATAATAGACATGTGAACACACTCCGCCTACTACACCAACACCAATTGGCAGACTGCTGGCGAGCGCTCAACCCAACGACACTGGACTACACATTCTACTCGCAGACTCACTCAACTTATACAAGGCTAGACTTCTTGATGTCACACCTCAACTTGGCCCTACTCAAATCAGCAGAAATCCTGCCAATGACGTGGTCAGACCACTGCCCGATTCGCATACGGGTGAAATCACCATTATTCAAGCCCAGACAGATGTCCTGGAGACTGAACGAATCAATCCTATCGGATGTGATAGTGACGGACAAAATGGGCCAAATAATACGGGACTACTTCCAGGATAACGAAACAGAGGATGTGACACTGATGACCTGCTGGGAGGCACTCAAGACGGTAGTACGGGGCCAGATTATAGTAATATGCGTGACCCACAAAAAGGTGGCAGTAGAGGAAATAACTGAGCTCAGCAGAGAAATTGCGATCCTAGAAGCGACGATATACAGAGAGCTAACAGACAAACGAAACCAACTAACCACGCACCTTAACAGAACGATCCAATGCTCTTACCAACACTACAGACACATGATACACGAACACGGAGATAAATGCGGGAGACTGCTAGCCAACCTCCTGAAGCAACGTAGAACACAACTGTATATACCGAAAATAAAAAACGCACAGCAACAAGTCAGACAGCTCCCTGACCAAATAGCAACGGAGTTCCAATGTAACTACCAAGACCTCTACCACCTTCGCAAGGAAGCACAGGACGACCAGAGACCTCATAAAACAGGGGACATACGCAAATACTTGGACTCAGCAAATATACCAGAAATAACGGAAGCAGACAGAGAAGCACTGGAAGCGCCTATAACACCCGAAGAATTGGCATACGCCATCAAGAAAGGTAAAACGGGCAAGGCACCGGGACCAGACGGACTGCCCCTCCAATACTACAAGGTCTTCACACAAGAGGTTCAACCGAAACTACTTAAAGCCCTGAAATCCGTCCAGGACGCAGCTGCACCAACGGCCCAGTTCGCCTTAATACGGACATCAAACTCCTGGCAAGCATTCTGGCAATGCGACTGGCGACGCTACTGCCGGACTCAATCCACCCGGACCAGACAGGGTTCATCCCGGGCAGGGAGGTGAGGGACAACACCATCAGAGCCCTGAACATCATCACACATGCCAGAGCACACAAGACATGGACCCTCCTTCTGTCGACAGACGCGGAAAAGGCGTTTGACAGGTTGGACTGGGACATGATGTTTGCGACCCTCCAGGCTTTCGGGATGGAACCAAACTACCTTACGTGGGTACAGGCACTTTACACCTGCCCAACGGCACGAATCCGGATAAACGGAGCACTGACGAATACATTCCGGATATACAATGGAACCAGACAGGGCTGCCCACTCTCGCCCCTGATCTTCGCGTTGACGCTAGAGCCATTTCTGCGGAGGATCAGACAGAACATAAACATACAGGGCCTCACAATTGGAACGACACAACACAAAACTCTAGCATATGTGGACGACATGCTGTTTGTGGTCTCACATCCAGAGACCACCTTGCCGGCGATACAGGCAGAGTTCGAAGAATATGGTCTGATCTCCAACCTTCAAATAAATTACTCTAAGTCGGAGATCCTCAACCTCACCATCAACCACGCCCATAAACGAACACTCCAAAGACAACACCCATACCGCTGTGACCAACGCATGCAGTACACCTAGGGGTATGGCTCACACCCAACCCGGCAGACCTTTACACCCACAACTACCTCCCTATACTAAAAAAAGCAACGGAGGAACTAAATAAATGGAGCTCTCTCTACGTGTCGTGGCTAGGCAAGATGACGCTACTACCAAAACTTCTCTTCGTGTTCCAAACTGTGCCGATACTAGCTCCACAAACTTTCTTCAAGACACTACGGGCAGAGGTCCGCATGTTCATATGGAAGGGCAAATCCCCACGCATAGCACACGATCAATTAACCCTTCCTAAACTCCGAAGCGGCCTAGCGCTCCCTGATTTAGAAAAATACTACCAGGCTGCACACCTCACCAGAGTCGCCAGCTGGTCGGTCGCCAGCGGAAAGAAACCGTGGACCCAGCTAGAATCCGACATCACTAACTACGACCTTCGATCTCTGCCATGGATACCCAGGGCCACATACAAGCATAAACATATCAGCAACCCATTTGTGGCAGCGACCATGAAGATCTAGCACAGGCAAGGCACGAAGCAGTACCTCACAACGGACCCAGGCCCCCTACTGCCGTTAAGAGGCAACCCAGACTTCCCAGCAGGAGACCACGGCCCCACGCCGGGCCTAGCGGGACGCACAACAACTCCCCGCATGATGGATGTCCTCCAACGACCATTTGCTGTCCGCTCCGTCACTGACCTCTTTCCAGACAGGACGCTTACCGTTTCACACACACTGGCGAGAGCACAAATAGCCGCTCAATCCATCCTGCAAAAACCATCATTGCTAAGAGAACCTACGCAATTCGAACTACTCTGTACGTAAGATAAGGAAACACCATGTGCCATTTCGCAGATATATGCAATGCTGGTCACGGGTAGGTACCTACTGGCACCCCCCTGCATGAGAAACTGGGATCAAGACCTAGACGAACCCATGACAGAAGTGGACTGGGACAAAAGCATCACCCTGATACAAAAAAATGCCAGCTTAGCTAGGCTGCAAGAAAACTCATACAAAATATACACCAGATGGTAATTGACACCGACAGCGCTCCACGCCAGGAATTCGGAAATCCCAGATACGTGCTGGAGATGCAGAGATGCGGAGATGAGAGAGGCACGCTCATACACATCTGGTGGACATGCCCACGTTTCCGACCGTTCTGGAACACAATTAGAGAGGTAATACATGAAATAACAGACAAAATGCTCCCAAGATCCCCAGCAACATTCCTCCTTCATCACACATATGTCTATACCGACATACAGTAAATCTATCATCCCACGGCTCTTAACCCCTTAAGGACCAAACTTCTGGATTAAAAGGGAATCATGACATGTCACACATGTCATGTGTCCTTAAGGGGTTAAACGTGGCCAAAGCGATGGTCCCAATCTACTGGAAGCAGGCTACCACACCCTCAATCGCAAGATGGGTGGAAGAGGTAGAAGCAACCAGGAAATTCAAAGACATGAAGGCAACCACCCCGAACCTTTGAGATCGCTACACCAAACGCTGGTTTCACTGGATTAGACTAACCGCCTCTGACGCTTTTCAGAACTGCATGGCGACACAGTAGGAGGGGAAGGAGAGTATTAACCCAAAATGAATACAGCACCAACGTAAAGAGATGGAGAACGGCGAACCGGGACGGCGACAGGGGGTGGAATCACCCACCATCACCCCCTCATAATACTCACATACGCACAGACAAGACACGACCCGCCCATACTTATAGACATACATCCAAAGGACTACTGAAGACAAGACAATGAACAGGCTAGACCGTGACTTATACAAGTGAACATACACCACATACAAGCAGCCGCGTGCCGAGCACACACGGAAAATACATCCGACCGGAGGACACGCTTCCATGGACACATCAAAAATGCTGCGACTACAAACTGCGCTACTTGAAACCAGGCCCAATACAAACACACAGACAGTTACAACATTAAGCCGACAGCCACTGAAGCCAGACAGGAACCGAAAGGAGTTGCAAAATCACACTATCCACGCACCACACGCACCCACAGTCCAAACACCCACCTATGCGATCCATCCCAAACCCCACAGGACAACACTACAGCCATTTAAACAAGTGAATCCGCCTAAACATGACCAGACCACGGCCACACGGAAGGTACACACAAAAAACGATTCAGGAACACCGGAACAAGAGCCACAAAGACGTAACACTAGAGGCAGACACACAGAGCCCCGGAGTAAAGCAACACAACACAGGTAAAACCACAGACACATACAATAGAGGAGACACAGACCTACCGCAAACGGCTCTAACATATCTAGCAGAGGGGACAGCTAAGAAACGTACATAGCCAACACAACCCCAATACACACGAGCAAATAGCTACAAGACACACTAGAGCTCAAAGCAGCATGCAAAGGGCAGGAGCACGCAACAGCTCACCCACAGCCCTAACCAAAACGAATAGACACCACAGATTATTAGAGTGTAAAAAGCAAAGTACTCTGCTATGTACCAAAAGGTTATGTTAAACTGGCTATGCCTCTGCGAAAGCAACCAAAGGCGCAAAAAATAAAGCTGACCATTTGTTTATTCGAGAAGCACCATATAAAGCTGTACGTTATGGAGCACCATGTCTTAACTACATTATGCTCCTGTTTTATGCTTGATGGTTCTTGAGGACTAAAAAGCCTCTATAGCATGTTTATGCTATGATTTCTTAGATTTGTAATATTTATTTACTATATCATATAACTGGGAATAGATTTGGTAGCCATATGTCTGTTCCCTTATTTAAGAACACAGTGCACTCTTTAAGCACTCAGTGCTCAAATCTTATTGTTGTGTCTCTTTAATACAGCCATATGAATAGAATCATACTGGGATCATAACTCTGCGGTAGCCGCATGGAAGTATTACTGTGTCGCAATTTCTAGCTACTTTTATATTTAATGCTAAAGTTGGTGGTTTATGCACAAACAATCAGAACCCTAAAGGAACGTTCCATGCATCACATAGATAGCGCTTAGTTTCGAATTCATAGACCGGATGCAAAATACATTGATAACATATCATGGTCTGCACGAACATGTTAGACACATTAACAACACACTAAATAACTATGCTTTAATTTCTGGTTGTAAGCAAGAACATTGTTTTCACAGGGCATCTCTGGGCTATATGCAAATAAAACACCAGCCCTTTATTGCATACTATGTCTCTACCGCAGTTCATGACAAAATAAATGAATATGCAGACAAAGGCATCAAGGACAAAAACACTGCATTGCTAAAATATACCACCCTCATTTCAATCTCAAAAAAAAAAAAAGGTGGTCGTTAGTTAAGTGTAAAATGTACTATGCACTACTTTGGTCAGACATGTATTACAAACGTCCTGATTAACTTGCCTCTGCGCAGGCAATAAATGGCATTCCTACTCATGTAACTGATAACAGCGCCTCTGCATAGGCGATTACCCGCTTAAAAACAAAACTAAGTTTGAAATGGAAGTAACGATGTGATAACAATAAACATATTCAAAACAAACAATGCTTTGCATCTGGCCTTCACAATGTGTCTTCTAGTGCTCACCAAGTTATTATTATTAGCATTTACAGAACACCAATATTTTCTAAAGTTCTGAATAAGTATACAGTGGGGATCTACTTGTGTGTACAGAAACAATAATGTGGGCTGGTACACACAGTAAAGAGGGCCCAACTCAAGAGAGTTTACAATTGGTAGACTTAGTGAAGATGTCTAAAGAGAAGCAACTGCCCATGGAACAAGCTATCAAACAATGTTACAAACAGTACAATTAAAATTCACACAAACTTATTGTGGCAAGCAAATTGCAATTTGTCCAAATTTTGGTCATCTGAATTCCGTAACTCAGAACAGGTTTTTTTTATTCTTAATTTGGAGATCGACCCATATCACAAAAAAGAGATTATTGATAGATGATTGATGGTTGATGGTTGAGGGGCAATCACTGATTATATTCACAGATCAAGTGTGAAGTGACCAATAAAGATGAAAAAAGGAACAGTAAACTAAAATATATAAATATAACATTTTTGCTGGTCCTCCTTTTTCTCACTTTATTTGTGAACCAAATGGCAGTAAAATGCACCTATCAGTGTACTGCAAAATATATACATAATATTTATAGTATATAGTTTTACCCTAATAAAGGAATGGACAATCACAGGGACTTAATGGAATTGCTTGATCTAGTTGACACTTTAGTAGTAAAATGTGGACTAAAAGATTTGTCGCTCTCTAGATGGTGGAGGTGTTTGTTGTGAAAGTTAAGGTCCTTTTAAAATTTGCAAACACCCCCCAACAGTGACATTGCTACTGGGGTTCTGGTGGAAGGGGTGGGGAAAGATAGGCAAAAGTACGTTTTACTTAACCTGAACCTGTCCGTCGTGGGCACCGCGATCCTCTTCTGGCCTTTCCTATTCTGCTCCTGGCACTTCAGGTGCAAAGACCCACCGTCACTGCTGTACTCTTGCGCATGAGCAGTCTATGGAGGATCCTGCAAAATACGTCAATATTAGATTTTAATTTGTGTTTAGATAATACACCGTTTGCACCCGTAATTTAATGGGGTTTAAAAAACAGTAAATAGTGAGCAATCTTTACCTGAACAGAAGCACCTATGGAGCCAAGAGACACCTATTCCTGCTCAAGGGGTACAAATATGTAAGTTAGTGCATACAAAAAGTAAGGGTTTGGAAAAGGAAAAAAATAATTTTAACATGTTTTCATGTAGCACAATGTGCTAAAGCACATTCGATAAACTGGTGTATTTTCTTTTTTTATTTTATTTATATTTTATTCATGTTTTTTCTTTCAACAAAACAAAAAAAAATACAGTTACAATTTGTTGTAGTACAGAACATATCTCAGAATGTTATGCATTAAGTAACCCGTATCGACCAAGGTACAAAATCCAACTTCAATCACAAAACAAAAAAAAATCATGGTCTGAAATAAAACTGATTTTATTATTTAAAAAGCTGATTTATCCCTCAAGTTATTTTCCGTCAGTAACGTCCACAAGGCCAATGAATCGGTGAGATCAATAAATTTATTTCCATCCTGAATAAACTCAATTACCTCAATTAACTAATTTGTTTAATCCATGATAGCCACTCTTAACCTTTCTAGATGTGTTAATTTCCATAAATTGCTCATCATTCTCAAGGACTGGTATTCCTCCCATCATAGCAATATCTCTCCCAAGTAATTTGAAAAGTCTGTGTCCTCATAGAATCCACAGACATATGTTTGGACAATGAGTTTGCATCCAGTTAGAAGCGATAACTTTCCTAGCCACCAACATTATCGTACCCACCAATTGATGGTGTACTAAATTCAAGTCTTCTGGGAACAGCATAAGAAGACATATGTCTATAGTAATTAATGGCAACTTTATATCTAGGGCAGCGAGGAAGGACTGGACATTGCCCTCACAGCGGCCGAATACCACAACACGACCACCAGATGTGCAGCAAGGTTCCGTCCTCCCTCGCGCATCTCCAGCACATGGGGATACTACTGGGAACATCTTCACAGGCATCAAATACCACATATATAACAATTTTCTGTGAGTGTCCACATGTGAATAACATTTCGTCTACTTCTTTAAACCATTTCACGCCCGCAGCCAATCATCATCCAATAGTTTCGCTCTCCTTTCCCCCTCCCATATATTTCTACGGTCAACCTGTTTCGGTGGTATTTGTTCCAGCCAGGCCTTATAACAAAGCGATAAAGTTTTTTAGATTTTTTAGGCACTATCCAGCATCTGTCTAACTCAAACTGTGGATGTCATTAGATTTTTTTTTATGAAGAACCACAGAGGTCAAAAGTCCCTTAACCTGAAGATACATTAATTAATTCCTAGCTGGGATATTCCATAACGTTTGTAAATCCAGAAAAGTTTTAATGGTTCGGCCATCATATAATTGGGAGATATTTACGATGCCTAACCTCTTCCAACTATGGACTGGAAGATCTGGAGAAAACCCTTTAAGCCTGTCAGAGGTGCCTTTGGATGGAGATGTATTTTCCATCCCATCTGCGCTATATAGTCATTCCAAATGTTAAGGGTAACTTTAGTTGTTGGAAATAACTTGGGTTTTAATCTTCCACATACAATCAATCAGGGTCTGCCTTTTAATTTCATCCTTCTCCATATCTACCCATTGTGTGTCTCCTTTAAATGTGTGGAGCCTAATCCCTGCTGCTAATATAGTAGCTTTATAATAAAGCCAAATATTTGGGAGACCCACCCCTCTATCACTTGGAGGGTTTTGGAGCAAGCCAAAAGGCAATCTAGCTTTTTTTACATCGCATATAAATGAATTACCAATAGACTGCAAGGACTTGCAATATGACTGGGGTACTGATATGGGTAGCATCCTAAAAAAGTATAAAATATGAGGAAGAATCATCATTTTGCATGCATTCATTCTACCAAGCAAAGAGAGCTTGAGTCTTGACCATTTATGAATTTCAGTTTTACAAACTTGTAATAAAGGAGCAAAATTGTAATTAAAAACCCCAGGCCTAGTTGTGGGAATCTTCACACTCAAATAATTAATGTATGATGTCCTCCAATCCATGGGATATCGTGTGCATGATATCTGAATAACTCCCTGGTGCAACCCCACAGGCAGTGCCTGCGTTTTGTCCTGATTTAAGCGTTAATGAGATACAGTACCAAACTCTCTCAACCGAGACAGCAAGGGAGCCAAGGACCGTTCAGGGCCAGATAAAGCCACAAAAACATAATCGGCAAAAAGAGCTAAACAATATTCTCTATCCACAAAAGTCATACCTACTATGTCAGAGTGTTGTCTAATTTTCCAAGACAAGCTGACAGATATGAAAGGGGAAAGACAGAAACCATCTATTGGACACTCTAGCCCTAGGAGATGCATACAGAGCCATAATACTTTTTATAACTTCTGGAGGAAACTGGAACATTGTCAAAACCTGTCTCATATATGACCAATTCAGCCTGTCAAAGGCCTTTTCTGCATCTAGTGCTAGGAAAAGGCCTCCGACCTGCTCCCTTTCCATTCCAGCCAGAATATTCAAAACCTTCCTAGAATTGTCTGAATCCTGTCAACCTTTAATAAACCCTGATAGGTCATTATGTACCAACCTTTGGAAGAAGGGTGCAATTCTGTTACTAAGACGTTTAGCATACATTTTTACATCACTATTCAACATATAGTGATATTACATAGAGAAAAGAGACTTGTGTCCATCAAGTTCAGCCTTCCTCACATATGTTTTTGCTGTTGATCCAAAAGAAGGCAAAAAACCTAGTCTGAAGCACTTTCAATTTTGCCACAAACTAGGAAAAAATTCCTTCTTGACCCAAAAATATGTCTCCTTGGATCAAGCAGCTATTACCCAACTAATTAGAAATTATATCCCTGTATGTTATGTTTTTGCAAGTATTTATCCAATTGCAGTTTAAACATCTGTAATGACTGACAAAACCACCTTTTCAGGCAGAGAATTCCATATCCTTATTCCTCTTACTGTAAAAAAAAATGTCTTAGATGAAATCTCCTTTCTTCCAGCCTAAATTGTGACCTTGTGTCCTATGTATATTTGTTTAACCTTTCTTCAGAACTAAAATGCTCCATTCCATTTATCAATTTTGTAGCTCGTCTCTGGACTTTTTTTAGTGCCATATCATCTTTCTTTAGAACAGGTGCCCAAAATTGCACAGCATATTCAAGGTGAGGTCTTACCACTGATTTATAAAGAGGCAAAATTATATTTTCATCCTGAGAAGAATTTATGCCCCATACATGACAAAACCTTACTGGCCTTAGCAACTGCAGATTGACATTGCGTATTGCTGCCTAATTTGTTGTCTATAACAATTGCCAAATACTTCTCGTGTGTGGTTATACCTAGTTCACTACCATTTAGGGTGTAAATTGCTTGTGCATTCTTAACTCCAAAGTGCATAACTTTGCATTTCTCTATGTTAAATTTCATTTGCCATTTTAGTGCCCAGTCGCACAATCTATCCAAATCCCTCTGCAGCAAAGCAATATCCTGCTCACATTTTATTACTTTACAAAGTTTTGTGTCATCTGCAAACACTGATACATGACTTTCAATGCCTATTTCAAGATCATTTATAAATATGTTAAATAGAAGCGGCCCCAAAACAGAACCCTGGGGGACACCACTTACCACTTTTGTCCAGCCGGAAAATTTACCATTAATGACAACCCGTTGTACTCTATCCTTAAGTCAATGTTCTACCCATGAACAAGAATATTCATCTAGACCAATTTCTTTTAGTTTGAAGACTAACCTATTATAGAGGAACCGTATCAAATGCCTTGGCAAAATCCAAATAGATCACATCCACTGCAACACCCTGATCTATACTTCTACTTACTTCTTCGTAGAATGCAATTACGTTAGTTTGACATGACCTATGTTTCATAAAACCATGCTGATTATTGCTATTAACTATACCTTGATGGTTCCAGATTACACGACACCCATTCTCATTCAAGAAGGCAACCCACTACGCTGCTTAAATTGACATGCTAATTGAACACCTGGTTTATTGCTATTAAAAGATAAGTTCTATTTCATTTTCCGTAATAGAAATTACGTTTTAGCGAGTTCTAAGTCTTGCAATTGTGATTGCAGGTGAAGTAATTTAGCATAATCTTTGGGATTAGGATTATAGATTTATAGTTTAACTGTCTAATTTTCTTTGCATAGCTTGCAAGTTTAATAAAAACCCCACATATATGCCTTATGGGCTAACCAAATATGGTGTAATTGAGATTCTGGGTGTTTATTGATTTGAAAATAGTTTTGCAAGTCTTGTGTTATTTGGGTTACAATAGAGGGGTCTGACAGTAAAAACTCGTTCAATCTCCAACTTCCCTTCTCTTGGTTGGGGAATTGCTCCTTTAATGATAGAGTAATTGGAGCATGGTCTGACCAAGTAATCAGACCAATGCTAGAATTTTCCACATTAGGTATCGAAGTTGTTGAAATTAAGAACCTGTCAATCCTTGAATAACAATTGTGAGCTGCGAAATAACATGAAAAAATCTCTCTCGGTAGGATGTGTAATTCTCCAAGGATCTACAAGCCCATGAGACAAAAGTGCACTGCAAATCTTTGTAGACATAGTGGACCTTTGTTTTAAAATATGGGCAGTAAGATCCTTTATATGAGATGAATCTAGTATACTATCAAAAAAAAATTAGCATCAACTCCAATGATTACCTCAGGGGTGTATTTACCCAGAGGCAAACAAGGCATTTGCCTTGGGCGACACTTTCTAGGGGGCGGCAAAAAAAGCCGCTCCCCAATTGCCCTGGCAGGAGCTGGCCAGGTGGCCACCTCAGGGCCCCCAGGTTGGCAGCGGCGGCACTTTCCAGGCGGGCAGCGAGGGTGCTGAACAGGAGTGCTCCCTCACCGAATGCAGTCACCGGCCGGCCACCCAACAGCCCCACTGGACCCCAGGGAAAGTGATAATCCACCCCAGCATTCCAAAAGGTAAGGGGGTTGGGGGGGCTTGAATTAAAAAAAAAATGTGAGTGTGTTAATGAATGTGTGTGTATCTGTTAGTGAGTGTGTGTGTCAATTAAGGAGTGTGTTACTATGTGTGTGTCTGTCAGTGAGTGTGTATGTGTATTGTGGCAAGGTCAGAGAGGCTTTCTATGTGAGTAATAGATTGGAGCGATCTCTATTCCCAGCATGATGGGGTTAATTGGTGGGAGTCACCCCTTGATTATCAACCAGGTGAATGTAATTAACCAGCACTAGGGTTTTAAAAGGTTAGCCTCTGAAGACATCAGGGAGTCTAACAGCTGGGAGAGAGGAGGTAGTTAAGCCTGAGACTCTGAGAAAAGGTACTGTGTGAAACCTGCTTAAAGTGCTGTATTTCATTTTGTTTAAAACTGGGAACTAGATTAGCTGGCCAGTTGGATAGTTAGTAATACTGTTGTTTAGTAAGTCTAAAAGTTGGAGTAGGATTTATTTTCTTTTTGTTTTATTTTGTGGGACAGCACAACCTTGTATATATTGTGGAAAGTGACAATAAAATGCAGTACTATTTTATCCTGACTCGCATTTGAAGTTTATTGTGAAGAGCCTGGCCATACTGCCACAGTATTTAGAAGGCGGGGCGGGAGGGTGGGGGGGATGCCTGAGTTTTGTCATGCCTAGGGAAGCACAAACCAGGATACACCACTGCACATAGCAAAATTCACAGTTAAACTCAGAAATGACTATGAAACTTACTGAGAATCCAATTCACACCTAAACATAGAAAATTGTTTTTCGAGTCCTACCTCCAACACGTCTGCTAAGATTTGCTTGAAGAGTTTCCTTTTTTTGTTGTTGCAGAGAACATGCAGTAGGCACTCGGACACTGAGCAAGTCTACATCACCAGGAAGGTGTTAGAGCGCGGACTTTGGAAACATTCAGGCAGGTCAGGGTGTATAGCCCTATAATTGTTGGCAACTATCGGCACTCTAGATGTTGTGGACTACACCTCCCCAATACTTTGCCATTATTATGGCTGTAAGATCGTTATTGGAGATGTACTCCACAACATCTGGAGTGCCGAAGGTTGCCTCAACCCCTGTATAGTAAGGAGGGACTCCAATATAAGGAAGAAAAAAAGCGCACATTTTACTTACAAAAAAATGTCTCTTTCCTTACGATTAGAGGCAGCACACAACTGTGATATCCTCTAGTCTAGACAGGAACAGGCAGTCTCCTCTCCATACTCCTCCTTCCTTAAGTATAACTTAGCCAACTATTAGCAAATCCACAATACACAAACCAAGCAACTGCAAAAATATATTGATAAAATATGGTGGGAAATACATGTACTGCCTCTAATCCTAAGGAAACAAATTTACTGTGGGTAAAATTTGAGCTTTCCCCTTCAGATTATAGGCAGTGCACAACAACTGGGATAGCCAAGCTAATCATTCGTTAGGGACCAGGGATCAGACAAAGACAGAATGTGGATGTAAAAGAAAAATAGCAAAATGAAAATAGTCCAAAAGCAAAGACCAGGAGGCAAGCAGGGGTCAGAAACCAAAGTGGGTAGTCAGATGAGTCTGAACCAGGAAAACACAGGAAATGTTCTGAGGAAACCATGCAAGGGCAAGGAGGTACTGGGAGTTGCTGCTTAAATAGCCTCCACTGATTAGCAAAAGGGGCTGTCTAAAAATGACCAGGTGAGTACCCGTGATAACAGTAATGAAAGTAGCTGATCATTAAAAGTAGCTGAATAACTCAGACACAGAGTAAGAAAGAGTTGCTGTTTAAAACAGTAGAGAAACCCTGACACCTAAAGGGCAGGAAGGCATAATTTCACCACAGCCATTAACATCTTACGGCCAAAGACAGAATCCTCAGAACTGTTTTTTGAGAAAGTGTGAAGAGACAACCACGTAGCAGTCTTGAATAATAAGCCTTTAATTTGAGTGGAGTGGGTACATTGATAGACTGCTAGACAATCTGATAAGCCAGAATGATAGCTTCCTTAAACCATCTTGCAAGTCTCTTCTTCCGTCCCTGATAAAGGACACACAATCTATCAGAAAGACAAAAAGGGCTGGTCTTGTGAAGGTAGCACTGCAGAGCTTAAGATCCAGGCAATGATACTTCTGCTCTAGCATTTTGAGGATTCACATTGGATGTAGAACAAACTTTTGGAGAAAAGGAATATATAGCTTAAGAACAACTTCATCCAAATGAAACATCAGATACTGTGGAGAAGATGACAAAGCCTGAAGTTCACCTAGATGTTTAGCAAAATAAAAGTGGCTATCAAAAACACCTTCTTGCATGTGATGATCTTAAGACTGCAGAATTCCAAGGCTCAAATGGGACTTCACATAAGGTTGAAATGAATGGATTATGATCCCAGAGAGAAACCAGTTCCCTGATGGTAGGAAGAAGTTGGGACACTGTTTTGAAGAAGAAGAAAAAAACCAGGATATTAGCAGTTCTGAGGCCAATCTCTAAGGGCATGAAAACATTTTGTAGACTCCTGGACTTTTAAAGGTGCTGGACGTAGACTTATCAAATCCGAATTACATGAATTTAAGGTATTGGGAATAGAGGCTGAAAGAGGATCTTCCTGAACACTCAGGCATCCACCAGGAGGATACTTTTTTCCAGATTCTGGAGTAAACTGTAAAGATGCAATCTTACTAGCAGCAACTAAGATGTCTATGACTTCTGGACTTAGATCTTTAGCACGCAGGATCTTAAGTGTTACCATGGTGTTAGTTTAAATGTAGATAGACCAGGTTGTGTTCCAGTATCTCTACCAACATCAGATACTGCCAATATGCATTCTTAGATAGGAGGACTTGCTTCTCCAAAGCCAGAATGGAAAAATTGCAATAATTCTTGCTTTGTCCAATAAGATCTTCTGTAATCTATAAGATTCTTAGAATTAGTACAACTGGAGTAAAACAATTGCCAGCTGAAAATCATATGTAATCAACAGTCCATAGAAAATTGTGGTTGTCTGCTGAAATGAGTGAAGCAAATCTATTGGTTATTCGGTTTGCTTTTGAAGTCATCAGATCCATCTCTGGTTTTCCAAATCTCACCGCTATTTTTAAAATATCTGATGATAGAGACAAGTCTCCTTATTTCAGATGGTTTATGTGTAGAGCAGGGGTCGTCAACCTGGTCCCTACCGCCTACAAGTTGGCGATTTAGGGTTCATAGTGAGCGATGGTGGGTTCTGCAGCACGGGCCTTGCTGTGAGCCCTCTCTAGCCGGTGATGAGATCAAAGATCTCCCATACTGGTCCACTGGTACTTCGTTCCAGCAGAGACAAGAAGGACCATGGAGGCAGTGTGTTCCTTCTGCGAGCAGGCTGGTGGTAGCATTGTTGCTTGTTACCATGGCAGCACTCCGATACAGTGCTGTGCTCACGAGAAGTAGCCTGCAGTCAGAGGAGCTGCTGGCTAAAGTGAATGTGTCACAACTAGACCACCAGGGTTCGCTCTGTTATGTTCCCCCTCCCTGACCAAAAGGTAAGAAGAAGGGAGGAGGAGACATTAAGATACATTTTCTCACATCTAACAAACAACACACACACACACAAAAAAATAGAATAGAGGGAACTATAGTGCTAGGAAAACAAACGGTAGACAGCCACTAGAGGAGGAATTAACCCTAGCAGGTAATTATTGCAGTTTAAACCAACTGCAATAATTACATGCTCAGGATTAAGGGAGTTTGCACCCAGACCACTTCAATGGGCTGAAGTGGTCTTGATGCCTACAGTGTCCCTTTAATATGAAATCAAAGACCATCCATAAAGAACCGAGAAGTCATCCACCAGCAGAAACTGCTTAAAGTTAAAGGCTCAAGTTTAGCCAACTGGTCTAGAGGACGTTTCTCTGTCCCAAGATGTTAAAATGCTTTTTTTTTTTTTTTTTTTTTTTTTAAGGTCTCAATTCCTTGCTTTGGTCTAGCTTACTCCTGGAATTGTAGCTGCAAAGAGACCTAATAGTTTCATTGCTTCCCTTATGGAACAGATGGTTTTAATACCATAATGGAGCTGAAAGAGCTAAAGATTTTTGTCCTCTTTTCTTCTTGAAGAAAGAATAACTTGATCTGAATAGTGTCTAAGATGAGACCCAAAGCAAATTATGGGAGTCAATTCAGACGTTTTCTTGCTTATGATCTATCCATGTCTGCACAGTGATTTTTAAGCAGTTTTTAAGTTGTTCTTCTCAAGAGGCTATGAGAAGCCAGTCATCCATATAGGGGACTTTTTTGAGCCCTTCTTATCTTAGGCCAGCTGTGATGACCACGAGTATCTTGGTAAAAACTCTGAGCTGAGGAAAGGCCAAAAGGAAGAGCCCTGAACTGAAAAATGGAGAACTGTGAATTATAGGGGCAGAACCTAAAAATTAAAAAACTCAAAATGATGCAAAATCATAACGCCTTCTAATGAGAAACTTGGGGTGCAGAGAGAATTGGACCGCTAGATTGGCTCGCTGTGGCTTGAGAAAGTGTGAAGAGACAACCACGTAGCAGTCTTGAATAATAAGCCTTTAATTTGAGTGGAGTGGGTACATTGATAGACTGCTAGACAATCTGATAAGCCAGAATGATAGCTTCCTTAAACCATCTTGCAAGTCTCTTCTTCCGTCCCTGATAAAGGACACACAATCTATCAGAAAGACAAAAAGGGCTGGTCTTGTGAAGGTAGCACTGCAGAGCTTAATATCCAGGCAATGATACTTCTGCTCTAGCATTTTGAGGATTCACATTGGATGTAGAACAAACTTTTGAACTTTTGGAGAAAAGGAATATATAGCTTAAGAACAACTTCATCCAAATGAAACACCAGATACTGTGGAGAAGATGACAAAGCCTGAAGTTCACCTAGATGTTTAGCAAAATAAAAGTGGCTATCAAAAACACCTTCTTGCATGTGATGATCTTAAGACTGCAGAATTCCAAGGCTCAAATGGGACTTCACATAAGGTTGAAATGAATGGATTATGATCCCAGAGAGAAACCAGTTCCCTGATGGTAGGAAGAAGTTGGGACACTGTTTTGAAGAAGAAGAAAAAAAACCAGGATATTAGCAGTTCTGAGGCCAATCTCTAAGGGCATGAAAACATTTTGTAGACTCCTGGACTTTTAAAGGTGCTGGACGTAGACTTATCAAATCCGAATTACATGAATTTAAGGTATTGGGAATAGAGGCTGAAAGAGGATCTTCCTGAACACTCAGGCATCCACCAGGAGGATACTTTTTTCCAGATTCTGGAGTAAACTGTAAAGATGCAATCTTACTAGCAGCAACTAAGATGTCTAGGACTTCTGGACTTAGATCTTTAGCACGCAGGATCTTAAGTGTTACCATGGTGTTAGTTTAAATGTAGATAGACCAGGTTGTGTTCCAGTATCTCTACCAACATCAGATACTGCCAATATGCATTCTTAGATAGGAGGACTTGCTTCTCCAAAGCCAGAATGGAAAAATTGCAATAATCCACAAAGAACCGAGAAGTCATCCACCAGCAGAAACTGCTTAAAGTTAAAGGCTCAAGTTTAACCAACTGGTCTAGAGGACGTTTCTCTGTCCCAAGATGTTAAAATGCTTTTTTTTTTTTTTTTTTAAGGTCTCAATTCCTTGCTTTGGTCTAGCTTACTCCTGGAATTGTAGCTGCAAAGAGACCTAATAGTTTCATTGCTTCCCTTATGGAACAGATGGTTTTAATACCATAATGGAGCTGAAAGAGCTAAAGATTTTTGTCCTCTTTTCTTCTTGAAGAAAGAATAACTTGATCTGAATAGTGTCTAAGATGAGACCCAAAACAAATTATGGGAGTCAATTCAGACGTTTCCTTGCTTATGATCTATCCATGTCTGCACAGTGATTTTTAAGCAGTTTTTAAGTTGTTCTTCTCAAGAGGCTATGAGAAGCCAGTCATCCATATAGGGGACTTTTTTGAGCCCTTCTTATCTTAGGCCAGCTGTGATGACCACAAGTATCTTGGTAAAAACTCTGAGCTGAGGAAAGGCCAAAAGGAAGAGCCCTGAACTGAAAAACGGAGAACTGTGAATTATAGGGGCAGAACCTAAAAATTAAAAAACTCAAAATGATGCGAAATCATAACGCCTTCTAATGAGAAACTTGGGGTGCAGAGAGAATTGGACCGCTAGATTGGCTCGCTGTGGCTTGGTCTTATGTATAGATGCAGGTGTACACCTCTAGCAATCAGTGTCTTATTCTATTTAGGATAACCTGAGGTGGTGGGGGAGGGGATGAGATGGTTCAGAGAGAAACCGGGCTGGTTAGGATGAGTGTGATTCCAACTGTCCTAGACTAAAGAGACTGGGTCTCGGAGGTCTGAGGAAACAAAACCATAAAACAGTATAACAAAGCAAAAAGGCTTATTGGTGTCCAGGGTATCCATTGTTACAATAGGTGATGTCTCCAGCTGGAGCTCCGGTGGTGACCGCAGCACATGGCTCTGGTGTAGGCTGCCGGGGACAAATGGAGTGATCCGTTTCGGGTCTCATGCCTGTATATTCTGCTGTGCCGTGGCTTGCCTGTTTTGGTCCAGTGAATCCAGTGGCAGCCCCAGGATTTGTAGGAGAGCTGTGGCTTCCTGGAGGTCAGTGATGGAATGAGCTGTATGACCTTGGTATACAATGAGTGTGCGAGATAGGCGCCATTGATAACAGACAGCGTGTTTTTGCAGGAGTGAGGTAAGTGGTCAGAGAGACCTCCGCCACACCAGAATACCTCCAGAGAGATCAGAATAAAAGGTGAGTGGCATATTTTCGAAATTATAGGGAAAGTTACTGCATACGGCTATCATGACTGCTGCCTTGTCAGTCCCACTCATGAACTGAATTACCTGGGGTCCCCTGGGGCCACAGTCGGGGCTTTAGCTGGTTTGGGGACACTGAAGCCTCTTTCCAATGATAGGGCTTTGGCCTGTCTCAGCTGCAGCAGGGCCCCCAGCAGGCGCCTCACTATGTGTGGTAATTCGGCCTCAGGTAGGTCTTCAGAGATTCCCTGTTCCGGGGTTGTGAGTCTTCTTGGGACGCAAAACGGAATTCATAAATCAGGTTTTGCTGCGGCAAATCCTGTACCGCTTGTTGGAGCATATATGCTGTGAGTGTGGTGGAAGCTCTTTCAAGCTCTCCCAGGCGGCCGGTTAGACCCTGCAGATCACCGTGGATTTTAGCCACGTGTGCTGAGATACCTCTCTGAAGTTCCGCCAGCAGTTCCTGGCGTATATCTCTTGTCACTGGGGAGGAGGCAAAATCCACCGGAACCTGTTGCCGGAGTTCTGCCGCGGGACAGGTATACCCTCCTCTTCTGCCTCTAAGGATATATCATCCAAGAAATCGGAGCAGTCTCCAAGCAGTGGAGCCATGTCGCCACATATCTCCTATTGTGAGCCCCGCTCCAGGTTTGTCTGGCCTTGGCTTTTTAGATTTTCGCCCCATTTTCGTTGGGCTAGTTGGGGAGGTCCCCCTAGATAGAAAAGATGTGATTTATGGAAGAGAATAAACTATTTTCTCCTCAGATCTCTGAAGCTTCAGAAACCTGCGTCCTCTTGCTTCTGCAGTTAAGCCCTTCCTGATTTTTTTAATACAAAATCTCAGAAATCCTCTGCAACAGGGATATGCAGATAAGCATTATCTAGATTGAGAGAACCTTTTAAAATAATGTACCATAAAGAGTTGTCTCCATACAAAATTTCTTCTTCACAATGAACGTGTTTACATCTTCTAGATCCAGGATATGCCTGAAATATCCTTCTGGCTTCTGGGACCAAGAATAGTCTTAAATAGGTCCCCAAAAACTGTTCTCCAATGGGTAGCACTTCAATTACCTTTTCTCTTTAACATAGTCGGGACTTCTCTGAAAAGGACTAATGCAGTTTTGGGAGAGTGGACTCTTGAGGACTTCTTGAGGTATTGTAATTAAAACCGCTAGCCTCTTTTTAAAAAAAAGGTTTACAATTTTTTATATGGTTTTCCATTCTGATGAAAATTCCAGAAGCTTTCCTCCCCCATTAATTGCATCACAATCTATGATACTTGTTTTTCTTGTTCTTGTAGTCAAAGGGTTGTCTCTGTTTTGTTCTAGAAGTTGGTCTATGGAAGGAATCTATATAGGAAGAGATGGTTCTTTAGAAGAATGTTTTGTTCCACTTGATCTTTTTTCTATTTTCCGGTAAGGCCTTCTTCCCTTCTGCTATATATTTAAGCAATTCAGCAATATGTGACCCAAAAGGAGTTCTTTGAATCCAACATCAGTTTCTAAGCCATGCTGAGCTCATGGCTTCATTAAAGAGACCCATCACTTTAGCAGACGGTTAAGGAGCTTCTAACTAGGAAAAAAAGCTCTGCAAAAAAACTAGATGCTATTCTGATGTTTTGATCTTCCTTGGATTCACCCAAATAAAGCTTTGCTACGGAATCAAAACATAAATGCTGTGCCTTAGCCACTAATGTTCCTGCAATAAGGGATTTAGTCTGTCCTGCCGTAGATGAAAACCATTTTCTTAAAGCTTATTCTGCTTTCTAATCAATGGAATCCCAGAGAACACTAGAAATGTAAATACATAGGGTGGTTTTCTTTTTCAATTGAGCAATTGGTACAACCTTAGGCAAATCCTCCAATTTATTCTTTAAAGGATTGGATAGTTATAAATGTTAAGAAACAATGTATTTTTAGATAGATACTTTCTCATGAGATCCTTTAAATTAGGATGAAAATAACTCTAGTTTCCTGCTTCTCTCTCTTTTAGGGCCTCTTCATTTCCCATAAGGTTTTCTTTGCACTTCTTTAATAAGCCTGTGAAGACTATATTCAGGAAAATAATTTTCTTTTTCGATGAGATAATAGAGTCTTCAGAGGCAGAGTCTGCAGATGAGGAATTAGAACTTAAATCTGTAACCTCAAAACGTTTTTCTATTTCTTTAATGGGGTCGATTTGCTAGGAGGTTCTGCCTGTGCATATTGAATGTGTTAAACTGTTGATATCCCCAGAAATGTTTGTTGTAAACTATTTTGGAACCATGGAATCATCTCAAAAGATTTTTTTCTCAGCAGATTCATAATTAGATATACTAAAAAGAGAATAAAAAAACCAAACAAAAAAAAATTACTAGCTATAACTAAAGGCATATTCAGGTAAAGGACCATGAGATTAAAGCAGAAAGTCTTACCTTAAAGGCCTCCGAGTGTGCTGGAGTGCTTGTGAGAGCACGCTGCAACAGAACTGAGGGCACCTTGCAAACCGGTAGTTGTTGGGTTTTTAAAGACCTGCATGGGTCCTGGAAAATTTCAAATCTGGCACCAAAAATCAGAGATCAATTTGCACATGCGCACTTCGATTTCCCGGTGTAATGCATCGCAACCAGGCCCGCACAGTGTCTTCCCATTCTACTCGGTCAGAGCCCTCTTTGGCCTCAACCAACTCACCTTATCCTGCAAATAATGTGAGTGCCTGCTATAGTGTCAAAGGCAGGCAGATAACTTTCCAAGAGCTGGCCAAGTTATACTTAAGGGAGAGGCATGGAGATACGCCTGTTACATTTTTAGATGTCTGCCAGTGTTTTCCTGTCCAGACTAGAGGATATTCCAGTTTTGCGCTGCCTCTAATCTGGACAAAAAAAATATATTTACTGCAGTTTAAAATCCATTTACATTTCTGCAGCATGGGTCTATTTTATAACATGGGACTGGAGGTGTGGCTACCCCCATCCATATATTAAGTCAATCTGACTAGAAGCAGGGTTGGATTATTAGCTTAATCTAATTGTCAGATTCCAATTATTTAAAAGTGAGTTTTGAAGACTGCATTCAGTATAAGGTGCAAAAGTTTGTGGCACACTGAGATGGCATGATCTGCACTGGCTGAAAAACACTGGTGTAAAGTACTTTAACATAGTAAGAGGCAAAATGTTCCTACCGGTCTTTGGAATGAGTTCACTTCTATGAATGGAAAGATTTCTACAGACTATAAAATGTGTAAAAAAAAAAAAAAAATTAAAAAAATCCCACAAATATTGTACCAAAATAGCTTTAAAAAAATAACAAAAAATTAAAAAACAATATATATATATATATATATATATATATATATATATATATATATATATATATACACACACACACACACACACACACACACACACACACACACACACACACACAGAAAAGATATCACTTAAAGGAAATAAAATTAAAATTGCATGATGGCATGAAAAGGCAAGGAAAATAAAAAAAACAAATTAAGATTTTATTGCTGGTTGATCTCTTAAAAAAAGAGCCTCATGCTAGAGTAATAAAATACCTTATATTTTAATATGAAAAACTGCATTACAATATACAGTTGTGCAGAAAATGCTTTTCATTTCAGATTTGTAGTATGCTTATATAACATTCTGGTAACTCAAGCATTAAACGTAGCCAAGAATGGCTAATCTAATTTTTAATAAGTTAAAAAAAACAAGATTATATATAACCCACCAACTCTGAAATATGTTAAAAAAAAAAGTTAATATATTCATTTGACTGTACGTAACAGATGTGTATACATAAAAAAAAAAGATTTTTATTATTTTTTTAATACAAATTGGCAACACTGGATGCACAAACATTTTTGGTAGTTATTTGGTTGTAAAGGTCAACTTATCACATTTTAATTTATAATTTAGGCAACTCCAATAATGTGTAACTTGACAACATTCCTAACAAACAGCAGGGAGGCTTACTCCATTAAATTGAAAATGAAATAAATGGTATATGGGACACTGTTCTCTGATTTAAACCAGGGATGGGCTTCAAAACTAGATGGGATTATACATCCAAGAATGCACTTCTGTGCCCAAAACTTCCAAACCTGATATAGACATGCGACCAGAAAAGCAAGTAAGTGAAAAGTCTTGCAAATAACCTTTCCGGCCTCCATATGTGTCCTCTGGTCATTTCTACCATTAATTTACATTTTATACCTTTTTTTTTATTAAATCATTAATCTCAGTAAGTGCATCATCTCTGTAAAAATAGTAAAGTGACAACACATAAAAATGGCAATGGATGAAGACACACGTATAAAATATACATACAGTAATGATAAAATATGCAGTGAAAGTTTTTTAAATTATCTATATAGAAGCACATTTTAATTGCACAGATAGATGCTTTCATCCAGCAAAGTCCGCCTGCTTTGCTGCTGTCTTTTGAGATGTAACATTTCATTTTTCCCTTAATACACAAAATATACACTCCAAAATGGTTTGTTCCATTGTCCCACGTGTGAATACTGTTTATTATAAATAATCATTTTAATATATCATACTTTACTAAGTGCACCTTATAAACTGCTTCTAAATTGATGAATGCATAAGCATTTCATTGGAAGAAGAAGAAGAGGGGAAAATTAGCATACAAATTGCGAAATTTCAAAGTATTTCTTCAGGTTTTTTTTTCCAGTTAAAAAATAGTTTACATTATAAATTGTAAAATGGCACTTAAACACCCACCCCTCGAATCCAGTGACTAGCAGTGCTGCCTCCATCTCTGCTAGCTACCAGACATGAGTCCTGTTTTTACACAAAATGTGCCTCTCTGTGTTCCAGTTCCTGTAGACGTTTTGGCCTGAGTCTCTGATATGTTTGCTTTACATCTATTAGCTGGGGATCCTCCGGGACAGGTTTTGTATTTGTGTTAGGTCCATGCATGTCAGATACCAGATCTGAGTCTGCAACTAAATTCACATTGTTATTGTTAACTTGACTGCATGCTTTATTGGTATTTGCAGATGCCATACTGCTCTGAGGAGTCTCTTCGGCTTGCTTTGCCTGAAATGAAGGCGGTTTATAAAAGGTCCCTGGTGGGGGCTGCAAAGTTCTTGGTGCCCTTAGAGCAGCAAGCAGATTAAACTCTGCAGTATTTCCTTCACTTTTCGTCACACTGGTATGGCTTGAAGAAGGCGATTTTGAAAGTATGGTAGGTATTTGTGTGTTAGATGGCATGACTGTGCCTGCAGGTCCACTTTCATGCGCTCTAATCTCCTGTGGAACATTTGTCATAATCATTGCAGTCCTAGGGGTGATGTCATACTGTTTGTACTGCCTGTCCCAAGGTCTTCGACTGCCCTGTGTCTCGTAACAAGAATATCTGTGGCATGAACGGATAGGTAAAGATTTGGCCTCTGAAACTTCTTCTATAGTGGGATTCTTGACAAGTTTATCTGATGTAGAAACGCCAGTGTTTATTGAATTCTTCTCATTAAGCAAAGGGGGTGGAAGAAGCCGATCAACAGGTAAACTTACAGGGCGAACCAAGGGCTTGGACCTCGCAGCCCTCAACTGGACTTTGGTTATTGGTCTATAAGATTTTACAGTTAATGGTGAGTTTGTTTTAGAAACATCTTCAGTGCTCCCTTTTGTTTGACAAACTTCATTCTCTGAAATTGTATCCATAGGACATTCTAAATGGAAAATATGACAGATTAATTTCAACTACTTTTGTATTGTGTACATTGCAGTTAAAACAAACAAAAAGAATGTTCCAGCCGTTGATATCTAGAATGTTATCCCCAAACTGATGGATACTTAACACCCATTGTGTTAACACAAAATGTACTTCAAGTATATTTAACTCATTCTCTCTCTGACTCCTTTAAATGGTTTACGGCTATATCACGCAAACGGAACAATGTGCTCACCTAGATCATCACAAGCGGACTCATGTGACAATGGGGTTAAAGCCTCTGAAGAATCACTTCTTGAATGGTCCCCTAACAGACATGAATTTTGCTCTGTAAGAAAGATATAGAAACATTTAGTTTTATTTTATTTTTACTTCTGTTAAAGCCTTGTACACATCTCAGACATTAAAATTAAAACTTATGAAGCTGAGTAAAAGAAGTTTATTCCCATAATCTATTGTTATATACTCGCTGTAGTACAAATAAGGAAGAAATTAAACTGCAGAAACACTTTATTGCCATAAGGTTGGCTTTCAGGTGAGAGTCTTTAAAATAGAACTAATTACTTACCATTTTCTTCTGTAACATCTTCATTTAGATTTTTGTTGTCTTCTGTGCCTTGAAATTGCAACGAGTTTTCATCTAGAGAATTAGTTCGCTTGGATGACACAACACTCTATTAAAAGCAAAGATCAAAAAAATTGTAAAAACAAGTGCAAAGAAATGTATCACTTAATATAAATATATATATATATATGTCTTAATTAAAACATGTTCTTACTTCATTCCCAAATGGCAGTGACTGTGACTTCCTTATCTGCTGTGATTCCCGTTCCTCTGTTAATATGGCTTTCTCAGAGGGAATTTCCTCACTGCTGAGCAACTCGAGAGAGACATCAAAGACCTTATCATAGTATGTTATGAGAAGCTCCACAATTCTAGCCTGATATGGATAGTCCACAAGAGAGGAGAGTGAAATTGCTGCATCAGTCTGACGTGGTCTAATAAGAGTAGGCCCAAATATAATTCCAAGGTTGCTGGCAGACATTTTATTTTCTTCGACTTCTTCTGTGACCCTATAAACGTGAACAAAGGTAGAATCATTTAACTGCTTTCACATTTTAATGTTTTCTTTTTAAAAATAAAACAGTCAGCCTTTTCTGAACTTGAACAACATTGTTGGGTGAAGAGAAACAAAATGACATTGTCTTCAAACAACAGTTCTAAATTAACAAAAAACTCTTTGTACAATAACCACATTTATCAGATTTCAAAATAACTATTTCCTGCTTAATTTATCAAATGGATGTATGTTGTCTAAGTTTTTATATTAAGACACACCTGGAGATATCATATAAAAAGAAAAAAATGAGAAAACAACAACCCCAGATGTATAACGTAAAATTCTATGCTCTAAATGAAGGTTTAGGGAAGAGAAAGCCAGAATAATAATGACAATTTACCTGTAGAGGTGCCCAATTAAATACTGTAATGTATTGTAGTTGGGTAATGGCAGTTGTTTGAGTAAGTCTCGTATTTTAAGAATGACTCTGTTCAGCTCAACTCCTGATGGATGTCTCCGTAACGTCGGACTAGTTGGCTTTACATCAACCTCTTCATGAGCATGTTGACTTTCTTTTGCTAGTCCAATCAACTCATGGTAAAGGCGAAACACAATCAAAGGCTCAGGAAGCTAGATAAAAGAAAAAAAAAAAAAAAAACACTTTACAATAATATTAAGTCAGGACCAAAGTATTTTAGTCAAAGTTACATGTTTCTTAATAAGCTCGTTGTATATTATATCATGATAATTACAACAAAATGATATAGATGTATATTTGTTTTATATTTATTCCCTGTAATGAACATGTCACAGACTGCCTGAGTCAGACTGCCTGGTCAGTGGGAGTTACACTCTCAAGCAACAGCTGCAGCCTGCACTGTAACTTCACTAATTTCAGGTGGCATTAGAACATGTACAGCCTAGTGCTTGCCTAAAACATCCTTCCCTTTAACCCGTTTATTATATCTATATACTAATCCAGACACTACCTGCCTCAGAGCTTATGTTTGTGAAAATTGGCTGTTATGTCACCGACTTAGAACTGGAAGAGACAGGGTCAAATCCCGGTCAGACTAGCTCACCAGTAAGTGAGAGTTAAACAATGTATATACACCTTTCTCAAATCCTCAGACGTTGTAAGCTCCTTTGAGCAGGGCCTTCTTCACCTCCAAAAAGCTGCAGAATACGTTTGCGATATATATATATACACAAAAATTAATCTTGGCACTCACCCTTATAAGTATATCAAACAAAAAATCTTGCCTTGGTGCTCCCTTGGCATGTAGATATAGATCATATAAAAGTAAGGGGCACTCAAAAGGTCTGTACACAAATAAAAAAAAACTTTGAAGATTTTGGAGACCTTTTGAGTGCCCCTTACTTCTATTTGAGATATATACACACACACGCTAACAATAACATTATTAGCCACTAGGGGTAGCCCAATACAGTATCAGTGACCAAAATGCTTCAGCGACAAAGCCCCTTTTTTGTTATACGGGAGTATTTAATCTATTTTATACCTTAAGCTGAAAAAGTGCATTGAAACAGACATGCAGATTGTGTATATTACGTATACGTTCATATTCCATATATTTACATTATACATTTATTACACACATACCGGTATCTATATATATCTACATACATCATGTTCATCAGGTACATTAATATTAATGCCTCATGTTCAATTTTTAATTTTAAAGGCACACCAGTCCCCCAAAATATCAATGAAAAAAAAAAAAATAGACCAGTCCAGCAATGGTAAGTGAATGATGATTTTTTTTTTTTATTTCCCTTTACACATAAAAAAGATGGATTTACAAAAATTTAAACATCCTTTGGCAAATTACTCATGTTTTCACTGGGGTGTTTTAATATAACTATGCAGCTTCAGATATTGAGTTGGGGAATATTTCGATTTGCCTCTACTCTACTATCAGTGGCGTACACACAACCCATGGGACCCCGGTGCGAAAACTGATCCGTGGGCCCCCCCGCGCGCTTACTCTGTGCGGGCTGGGGCCGCAACACATGGCGGCAGGCACCGGGTCGCAGGGCTGCGACCTGTGTGACCGCGGTATGTACGCCAGTGCATGCATAAACACATACACTTAAAGGACCACTACAGACACCCAGATCACATCAGCTCAATGAAGTGGTCTGGGTGCCAGGTCTCTAGTTTTAACCCTGCAGCTGAAAACATAGCCGTTTCAGAGAAACAGCTATGTTTCACTGAGGGTTAATCCAGCCTCTAGCGGCTGTCTCATTGACAGCCGCTAGAGGATTTTCTGCGATTCTCACTGTGAAAATCACAGTGAGAAGACGCTGAACGTCCATAGGAAAGCATTGAATAATGCTTTCCTATGGGCGGTTTGAATGAGCGCGTGGCTCTTGCCACGCATGCGCATTTGGAGCTGAGAGGCGGATCGGGGCGGAGAGATTCCCAGCGCCAAGGGAGTCCGGCGCTGGAGAAAGGTAAGTGCTTAAGACACACACACTCTCATGAACAGACGCACACATTTACTGACAGACACACACTCAGTGACAGACATACATACACACTCACTAACAGATGCACACAAACATACTCAGTAACAGACACACACTCTAACACACACACACACATTAACATACACTCACACATACACTCACACATACACTCACACACACACTCTAAGACTAACACACTAACACACACACTAACACACACAATCTAACACTAACACACACTCACACACTAACACACTCACACACTAACACACTCACACTATAACACACTCACACTATAACACACTCACACTATAACACACTCACACTATAACACACTCACACTATAACACACTCACACACACTAACATACACTCACACACACTAACACTCACAAACACACACTAACATACAAACACACACTAACATACACTCACACACACTCACACTCACAAACATACACTCACACTCACAAACACACACTAACATACACTCACACACACTAACACACTCACTAACACACACTCACACACACTAACATACACTCACACACACTAACATACACTCACACACACTAACATACACTCACACACACTAACATACACTCACACACACTAACATACACTCACAAACACACACTCACACTCACACACTCACACTCACAAACACACACTCACACACACTAACACACTCACTAACACACTAACATACACTCACACACACACTAACATACACTCACACACACTAACATACACTCACACTCACAAACACACACTAACATACACACACTCACTAACACTAACATACACTAACACTCACAAACACATTTTTTTTAAATCCCCCCCAGCCTCCTTACCTGTGGGAGAGCTGAGGGGATTCCCTGGGGTCCAGTGGTGCTGCTGGGCTCCTGGGGGGCCGGTCACCCGGCGAGCAGTCAGGCTGGCCGGTCCTGCGGGCGCGCGAGGGAGCACTGTCTCCTGTGTGCTTCCTCTTCAGCTCCCTCGCGCGCCGCACTGATACCGGAGCCGGAAGATGACGTCATCTTCCGGCTCCGGCATCAGTGCGGTGCGCGAGGGAGCTGAAGAGGAAGCACACAGGAGACAGTGCTCCCTCGCGCGCCTGCAGGACCGGCCAGCCGGGTGACAACAGGGCCAGCCTCGGGGGGCCCTGAGGTGGCCGGCTCTTGGGCCCCCCAGGAGAAGAGGCTGGCCCAGGGACATACATACCGGGGTCGCAGGGCGGCCGGGCCCCCTGGTGGGCCGGGCCCGGTCGCAGCCGCGACCCCTGCGACCCCGGTATGTACGCCACTGTCTACTATTATGCATTAATAGAATAATAATAGTTTACCCTAGACACACATCACTGAACAGGACATTCCTATCACAATGAAGAAAACAAATATCGGTACAAAAAATGTGGGAAAACATTTCATGATATACCTGTCGGAGGTACAGTTTAAGGACATTGCTAATGTCATGTGCATAGAGGTCTGAGAGCTCCACCAAGTCTTTTCCATTTTCAAAAGCCTGGCACAGCTTTTCAACTCTGGACTTTGCTCCATTAACCCGATAGATGCCCTAAAAAAAAAAAAAAAAAAAACCAGCAGGATTAGAAACTTTATCAAACTATGTAGTGAGAGTGTTTAGCTTGTGATAGTTTAAAGGGATACTATAAGCAGCAAATCTACTTTAGCTTAACGAAGCCGTTTTGGTGTATATATCCTCCGCTGCAGTCTCACTTCACAATTCTCTGCCATTTAGGAGTTAGATCACTGGTTTCCGATTTATGTAGCCCTAGCCACACCTCTTCTGGCTGCGACTCACACAGCTTGCATGTGAAACTTTTTTTCATTTTTAATCAGATATTAACTTGCTTTACAAGTTTTCATCTCCAGCTGTGTAAATTGAACTCTAATCTAGAAGGCTATTAACAGAGTAGGAGATACATTCCTAAGGATGTGAAATAAAGGAAGTTTACACATTAGAGGCCTCTTTACTGGACGGCTATGCAAGTGACATGCAGGACGGTGTGATTAGGATTGTATAAATAAAGTGATTTAACTCCTAAATGGAGAATTGAACTTGCGCTATACACCAAAACAGCTTCATTAAGATAAAACTGTTTTAATGCTTACAGTGTCTCTTTAATTGCTCCCTGAGGTCTCAACTTTATTATGAGTGGTGATATAATAGATTTTTGTTTTATTTTTCATGTTTATATTCTTTATTTTTGCAGGTTATTGCAGATATTACAACACAATATGTGGATAATCGAGTACATAAAGAAATAGTGAAATTAGTATTGACAGATTATACAAGTAGCTAGCATTTACCAATTTTTGTGATATATGTAACAACTTTCCTCCCATTAAATCTGAAGAAATAAAAGTCATTAATTGGAGGGTGCAGGTAAGGAGTGTTGTGTGCACATAGGCTCAATTGCACGGTGCCAAGTTTTGAGGCTTACTTAAGGCACGTATAGGTTAACGGGTGACAGATGGGAAGCCTTCGTTGCCTTGGGGTTAGTGCCACGTTTGCCGGCAGACCCAGAGATTGGAGGAAAGCTGGAGCCTCAGAGGTGTGATATCAGGTGGGTCTTGCCGGCCTAGTCTTCCATTAATCAGCGCAGGCCCCATTTATAGGGGATGGAATGCTCACGGAAAAGCTGAGTAAGTTGTCGGAAGGACCTCCACCACACCAGTGTATGCCTGGAATAGTGTGAGGTGCGTCTCTTCAAAGAACACTGTGGGAGACCCTCTTGCGGCCCCCATAAGGACCCCGCGGTCCGAGTCCCTTACGAGTTTAAGCAGAACATCCCTTGTTGTGTCTTACGGTGCTTTCATGGCCCTAGTGAGGCGGAAGGAGGAGTCGATCACCAACTGTCTTGCCTGTTTAGGTGGCAGTAAAGTTGCAATAAGCCTTTAGCAGTAGTGGGGTAGTTTATTAACGCAGACTGACCTGGGCACTCCGCGAAATCTCAGGTTGTGTGCCCTAGCCCTGTCCTCCATGCTGGCTATTTGTGCTTGTTGGTCTACACATTGCTTTTTCAGTGCTCCCAGTGCAGCATCAGTGGCTGTTTGCGCCAGTCTGGTGCCCGCCATACCTTCCTCCACTGCCACCACTCGATTGGTAAGTGCAGAGACTCATC